>NC_059356.1:45287333-45404833 GCF_019703515.2 Myxocyprinus asiaticus | reverse complement strand
GCTTTGGCAACATTGTACATTGTATGCAGTCATGCCAATAAAGCTCATTTGAATTTGAATTTGATTTGAGAGAAAGACAGAGAAAGTGAGGGAGAGAGAGAGAGAGAGAGAGAGAGAGAGACAGAGAGAGTGTGTGTGTGAGAAAGGGAGAGAGCGAAAGAGAGACAGAGAGAGAGAGAGAGAGAGAGAGAGAGAGAGAGAGAGAGAGAGAGAGAGAGAGAGAGAGAGAACACACCCTAGGCCTTGCACAGATGTCCTCCTTAAAAAGTCACCATGGCCACCATGACCACATCCGCTGCAGCTGACATCTCAATGTGTGTATGCACATCTGTGTGTGTACAGAATGTGTGTGTTTAAGATCACTAGAATCAAGCCAGGGTGGAGACGTCCAAGTAAAGCTGAGAAGAACCCCAGAGAGAGTGAATTTCAGGCAAACGCCTCAGTCCAAGCAGAGTCTGTGTGTTTAATTTGGTCTGTTCGAGGTGAGATTCAGCAGCGTTGTCTCTGTGTGATGAACTGCATGTGAAAGACATGAGTGGTTACTGAGCAATCCACAGTGAGACAGACAGAAAAAGAGGGGGAAAAAATGCTGGAAATGGAGTACAGGAGCGAAATCCTGCTCTCGCTCACAAACACATTGTGAAAGAATGCAACCACAAAAGAACCTCTGTGTTACCGAGCGTTTGAGCGGAGGTCTAACCAGGACAACTCCTCAGAGAGAGACAAAAATGAGCAGAGAAAAAGAGCGAATGAGTGAGAGAAAGAGAGGGAAAGTGAGAGAAAAGTAAAATGTATCAAGAAAAAAGAGAGAAAAGTTCAGAAAAAGTTACAGTGATTCGATAACTGGAATAAAGCATAATTTGAGTCTGTTTGTCTTGAATTTGGCAATCAAATTACCTTAAAAAAAAAACAAAAAAAACAGTACTGGGACACAGACTTTGCTTGAGTTACTTTGGTTTTGTGTGTCACATGTGGCAAATTGAAAATTTTTCCCCATCAAAAATAAATGCAGCAAGCCCACGAAATGAATGACGGAACAAAAGGTTCTTTCTTTTCTCAAACTGTAACTGTGAGAACTTTTCTAAAACGTTAAACCCTGACATATCACAACATCGCATCAAAAACCAAACCATGATGTCATGGTTTAAAAGGCAAATTCTGTGGCTGCACTAGCTAAATAATCACAGACCAGGAATGGGACAAAAACTTTCACAGTTGATCAAAAATCTGACCATTAAACAAAGAGAAATTTTTTTTTTTTTTTAATGAACTGAACATTCACGTCATGTACAATATTTGTCTGAAGGCTCATTTGGATACACTGTAGAACTGTGTTGGAGATTTTATTTAAAGAGCTTCTTGTAAAGTGGAGACTTAGTATTAAAAGTAGTACATTCAAAGAAAGTTCTGGATGAGGAAATTTAGATTAGAATTTCAGATCTGATTTTATCGGATTGCAACCCAACATCTAAACTCAGGATCAACTAATGACAATAACTAAAGGAACCAAAGAAAAGCAAAACACAGGCAATGTTCAGAATGGAATACTAGTCTATTACTTATTGCATATTGTGCAGTATTTACTAGCAGTAGGCTAGTATTCAATTCGAAACATTTAAAAAAAAAAAGAATTATGCAGTATACAGAATGTACTGCACAATATACATTAAGTAGAAGCTAGTATTTCATTCTGAGCATTAAAAAATAGTATGCAGTATACAATAAGTAATGCACAGTATGCAGAATGTAGCAGGCTACTATTCCATTTTGATTAATAAAAAAATAATATGTAGCACACAGTACAGTATATACAGCACAATTTGCAGTAAGTAGCAGGCTAGTAGTCCATTCTGAGCATTAAAAATAGTATGCCGTATACAATAAATAATGCACAATCTGCAATAAGTAGAAGGCTAGTATTCTATTTTGAATATTACAAAATAGTACATAGTACACAGTAATTACTGCACAATATGCAGTAAGTAGTAGGTCAGTATTCCATTTAGATTTTTTTAATGATATGCAGTATACAGTATGTACTGTACAATATGCAGTCAGTAATTGGCTAGTATTTCATTCTGAATATTAAAAAAAATAGTATGCAGTATACAGAATATACTGCACAATATGCTGTAAATAGTAGGTTAGTATTCCATTTTGAATATTAAAAAAATAGTATGTAGTATACAGTATATATGCAGTAAGTAGTAGGCTATTATTCCATTCTGAATAAGTATTTCAGTATTTCATTCTGAATTTTAAAAAAAAATAGTATGTAGTATACAGTATATACTGCACAATATGCAGTAAGCAGTAGGCTAGTATTCCATTCTAAATATTACAAAATAGTATGCAGTATACAGTATATACTGCACAATATGCAGTAAGCAGTAGGCTGGTATTCCATTCTGAATCTTAAAAAATAGTATGCAGTATACATTATATACTGAATATTATGCAGTAAGCAGTAGGCTAGTATTCCATTCAGAATATTAAAAAATAGTATGCAGTATACATTATAAACTGAACACTATGCAGTAAGCAGTAGGCTAGTATTCCATTCAGAATATTAAAAAAATAGTATGCAGTATACAGTATATACTGAACATTATGCAGTAAGCAGTAGGCTAGTATTCCATTCTGAATATTAAAAAATAGTAGCAGAATACAGTATATACTGCACAATATGCAGAAAGAAGTATGCCAGTATTCCATTCAGAATTTTTTTTTAATAATATGTAGTATACAGTATTTACTGCACAACATGCAGTAAGTAGTAGGCTAGTATTCCATTTTGAATGTTACAAAATTGTATGTAATATGCAGTATAAACTGCACAATGTTCGTTAAGTAGTTCGCTAATATTCCATTCGGAATTATTTTTTTTTAATAATATGTAGATTACAGTATATACTGCACAATATGCAGTAAGCAGTAGGCTAGTATTCCATACTGAACATAAAAAAATAGTATGCAATATACAGTATATACTGCACAATATGCAGTAAGTAGTACGCTAGTATTCCGTTCAGAATATTTAAAAATAGTATGTAGTATAAAGTATATACTGCACAATATGCAGTAATTAGTATGCTAGTATTCCATTTTGAACATAAAAAAATAGTATGCACTATAAAGTATATACTGCACAATAGCAATAAATAGTAGGCTAATATTCCATTCAGAATGTTGAAAAAATAGTATGTAGTATCCAGTATATACTGCACAATATGCAGTACGCAGTAGGCTAGTATTCCATTTTGAATGTTAAAATATTATGTAGTATACATTATACGTATACGGCACAATATGCAGAAAGTAGTAGGACAGTATTCCATTCTTATTTTTTATTTTATTTTATATAATATGTAGTATACAGTATATGCTGCACATTATGCAGTAAGAAGTTGGCTAGTATTTCAAGGTCAGTTTGAGTGCATTGCATTGTGATACAGTATTCCTCACTGTGTGTGCTCTGTTGTATACAGTTCATTTTGGCAAATAAGTCAACCTGGTGGTCTATGCATACAGAAAATGTGCATACTAAGCACAGTATACATATCATATGCTACAGAAATAGTAAGAGTAGTATGGAAGTGCTTTTTCAAATATAGCCATGGGCTCTTAGGTGCTTTAAAGGCCAAAACTGCAGATACAAATCTGACCACAAAAGTTGGCCAGAGAGAGAGAGAGAGCTAGATCTATTCTAATCCTTGTATTTTTACATTTTTATTTTATGCTTCTCTCTTAGAATAAACACCGCCTCTCCCATTGAAAGCTAAATCTTCGAATCACAGATTCCTCTTAAGGTTAATTCAGTTTAACATAAAACAGGCCCTGCTGTTATAAGACTCTCCAGAAGTATTATATACAATGTATACAGCATCCACATTCCAAGAGTGTTACAAAACGTGTTTAGATCATTTTGCTAAAACAACAAATCAGGTTATTTGATTTATTTATTGCTATAGACTGTACAACCCTCTAAGACTTTTAAGGATTGTAAATTTTTGTCTTGTCTATCAGTATTTTATATATATATATATATTAAAAAAAAAGAGATTCTAACTGAACATTTTGGAGAAACATTTCCACAGAATCCTGTTAATCACAATGCTAGCGGTATATGAAACACTGCATACTAAACCCACACATTTAACACATCTTCAGGTGTCAATCCTCCCCCTATTACTCCTTTACTTTTCATAGTTACAGTATATACAGTATGTGCAAGAAAGTGACATTTGAGTCTCAGGTTTAAGCTCTTCCATTATGGAAAATTAGCTTTTCAGTGTGGTGTAGTGTTTAAAATGCTACCCGGTAATCTGTAGGTTGCTGGTTCAATCCCTGCATGAAGCAAGGCATGAACTATGACCAATGAGCGTTTGAGCAAAGCTCATTTGCATGGGAAAATAATCAGTGGCAAATTTGTTGTGAACTCAAGATTTTTAGGCAGTGCTATGTTAGCATGGTGTTTCATTGGTGCCACAGTACTACCCCAGACTGAGGCTTCATAATAACGGCGATACCACCGTGTTTTTCATTCATTACAGTTGTATGTATGGTAGTAATATTCCCAGATAGCAGTGCTATTTAGCTGAACACATTGGTGGAGCGGCTCAAACTCTGAGCCCAGGGGCTGTTCAAAAAGATGGTGAACAGCAGAATGGAACAGAACGCAAGGACCTCAAGACAAACATTTCCAAATTCAACGCCTTTCCCGACAAAGCATTGTAAAACCACACAGATTTCCAATTGTTTTTCTATGTAAACGTCCACTAGACGGGCGTCTTTGACCATTTTGCCATGTTTAGTAGTTTATTCAGCGTCTTGTGCAGGAGCGCTGTGTTTTTTAGATGTGTCAAATTAAAAAGAACTTCAACCTTTAAAAACGCATCTTGAGACAACTGCTTTCTGTTAAACTGTATTTGTTGCACTGCATCCATTTTTAGCGAAAGAATGTGATCGGTCTGAAGTCATCATTAGTGCTAGGCACAATTGCAAAAACTCGATCGCACAGTTTTAGCAATCAAAATTACATTTTTTTCTTAAATTCGACAAATATTACAATTTTGAAAGTTGACAAAGTTTACTTTTTGACCATAATTGCATTTGAAAACAGTCTTACTCTTAAAGGAAAATGGACACAGACCTTGTTCGGAGGGGTGTATTCACATTTTTGTTGCATTTGTAAGCTGAAAGTGTCATAGAAGCACTACAAAATGGCACGGATGCTTCAGCAATTGCGTTTTTCATGTCATAGATGCTTTTTATGACACTATCGGTTAGGTTTAGGTTTAAGGTAGGGATGTAGGTTTTGTCGATTTAAAACTCGATAAAGCATTAACTTTACAAACCTCATCTGGTTTGGAGAAAGCAGAACCCACTTTTAGTGCCACACAGTGGATATTTTTCCATTAAACTGCCGTGATACATGTAATGAATCACGTAATATAATTCCACAAAAAGTCACATTATTTGTAAGAGATAAGGCCGGTTTTGGGCCTAAAACTTCGAGCAATAACATATGAACACTTGAACAGAAGGAATTGTGGTATCAGAACCAGTGCTCAGAGCTTGTGAGAGCTACTTGCACACCCACAATCAGAGCAGGTCATCCTAGACCAGCAGCCAGGAAAGTCCCAGGTCTGGGGCCTGTCCTGGGGGTTCAGGGTCCCATCTGTGTTTGTGAAATAGAGTGGGGAGCACACAGACCCACAGCATCAGGTGTGACTTGGGGTTCAGCTGTGTGTGGCTCTGAGATGCTTTTGCACATATTTGATATTTGCAGATTCTGTTTTTAGTGACCTCGTCTTGCACTATGATGCACATGTACCTACGTGTTTTCTTGTATCTCTGGTTGAAGGAGTCACTGGGGATATTCAAGAGTATAAAAGCAGATGAGAGGAGAAAAACAGAATGAAAAATGAAAGGAAAGATGACAACATGTTTAGCTGCTCCACAATCTCAGGAGGAAACGTTTAGGAGAATGAGAAACATCACCATGCGGGGCAGCCAATGTGATTTTTAGCCCCTCCGTTACCACCGAAATACTACATTTCAAGAGTTTTTTCAGGATTTCACCAAGGTTTAAAAGAATGTTTTGGGTGAATGATCCCTTAGACAGTATCTGTGGCATGCTGTTGATTACCATATTAAATTATTTTGACTTGTATTTACAATAAAATCTATGGGGCAAGGCATACTGGAGGGTTTAAAGGCAGAAATGTGCTTTTTTTCTGTACAACAAAGTGAGGAATTTAAGATGGGAAATTGTCTATATTGTCCTTTTGTAGTGGGACTGCTTTTCTAAGTGGATGAACTTCTAGTACTTTGAAGATTTCTGGTCCCTTTCTGTAACCTACAAACTAGGGATGCGCCGTTATAAAAAATTTTTTTTAAAAATCCAATACAACACAGATTTAAAAATTAAATAAAAAACTAAAGGCCCATACCAATATTTTGCCTCTAACTCACCTTATTTTGTTATCAGATCACCGTTTTGCTTAGAAATTATCCTAACACACAGGTACAAAAGCTAGTAATACTAAACATTTGTATTGAACATGGATTGGATCGGCTGAGCATGTGAAGAGCCAAAATTTTAAGTGAGCCACGATAAAAAAAAAAAAAAAAAAGAAAAAGATGTTTAAAAATGTTATGAATGATATGATATGGGGGTAAAAAGTTATTTTGCACTTCTAAAACATTTGTGCAATTCTGTTTTTCAGTTCAAAACAACAGAACTCTCATTTTAAAAATTTGCTTGAACATTTTAAATACACATTACAAATAAAAACATACAGTATGCATCAACTTTATTTTGGTTGGAATTTCTTTATATTCCACACAGAAAAAATGATTATAAACTTTTTTCAACTTAATAAATTTACACAATTAATTATAAATAAACCATAGTGTTTATATATATATATATATATATATATATATATATATATATTCATGCTTTTGAGTGACATGCTGATGGTTTTAATTTTGTTAATAATTTGCCGATAAATATCGGTGCCTGATACATCGGTGCATCCCTACATCCAACCCGGTCTCATGACAAGTCCTAATAATTAATATGAGATGGCGAAGGGGGCCTGGGTAGCTCAGCAAGCAAAGATGCTGACTACCACACCCGAAGCCATGAGTTCGAATCCAGGGTGTGCTGAGTGACTCCAGTCAGGCTTCCTAAGCAACCAATTGGCCCGTTTGCTAGGGGTGGGTAGAGTCACATGGGATAACCTCCTCGTGGTCGCTGTAATGTGGTTCTCACTCTTGGTGGGGCACGTGGTGAGTTGTGCATGGATGCCACGGAGAATAGTGTGAGCCTCCACACACGCTACGTCTCCACAGTAATGTGCTCAACAAGCCACGTGATAAGATGTGCGGATTGACGGTCTCAGACGCGGAGGCAACTGAGATTCGTCCTCCGCCACCCGGATTGAGGCGAGTCACTACACCATCATGAGGAACTAGAGCACATTGGGAATTGGGCATTCCAAATTGGAGATAAAAAAATAATAATAAATAAAATAAATAAATAAATAAATAAAATAAAATAAATAATATGAGATGGCAAAATCGTAAGAAATCGTATGAGTTGTTTCGTACAAAAACTTGTAACTTTAACTTGCGTAGAGCCAAAAAATAACCTCAAACATGAGTGTACTTGTATTAGGAACAAGATGAGGGAAGCGTGTAAAAGGTTACTGAAATACATCAGATTTTGTTTTGCATTAATAAAAATGTAATAAGTAACAAAATTTGTTTCCTTCAAAAAAAAAATAAATAAATAAATAAAAAATGCTGATTAGACGTCTAGCTAAAATGTGATGACTGTAATTAGGGATTTCCCGATACCATTCTTTTGGGAATGAGTACATGTACCAATACTTATTTTTCGGTAAAAGCCGATATCAATACCTGTGTTTTTTTTTTGTTTTTTTTTTAATTATTATTATTCCTTATCAACAGTTTATTTCAATTCTATCATTAAAATGGTGTCTAAACAAATGAATGCATTAAACATTAAATCAAATGAAAATAAACAATTAATTTACAATATAATATTGTATTACTTTTATTAAATAAAGTGCTTTTATACAGAACCAAACAGCACAATCCAAAATACAACATTGGCGTTATTTTTGTCAAATAATGTGCTGATTTAAAGATGTGAGAGATTGTTTAAATATTATACAGTTACTACTGATTTATTATTAATATTAGTAGTAGTAGTAGTAGTAGTAGTAGTAGTACAATGAATATTAGATTACTACACAGTAGTGATATATTTCTG
Source organism: Myxocyprinus asiaticus (assembly GCF_019703515.2). Classification (NCBI taxonomy): domain Eukaryota; kingdom Metazoa; phylum Chordata; class Actinopteri; order Cypriniformes; family Catostomidae; genus Myxocyprinus; species Myxocyprinus asiaticus. The sequence goes on along the minus strand of NC_059356.1, from coordinate 45,396,525 downwards.
TCGTACTTTTCATTTCCATTTAAACCAAGCTTTTATTTTGGCGGAAGCCCTTTCCATTTCTGCGTGTTTTTGACAGTAGCTTCTCAATTCCGGAAAAGCAGGTCGCTACGTGACCCAATGTAAATATTAAACTGAAAAAGGCTGCTATTTACTGTAATTAAATAAATATGTAGTCTGTGTGTCCCTCGCTCTATAAAGTGAATCAGCGCTCTGCTCACTATCATATGCTACAGACAGAGCGTGCAATGCTCGTGAAGGTGTTTTGCATGTATTAGTTAAGGAGCTCTAAAAGGTAAGAGCACAACACCGGCTCAACACATTCACAAGTGTTCACATTTGAAGCGCACAGTGAATGCAAACTATATATTTATCTCATTAAATCACAGCCTTTGCGGTTTAATAATCACACTAGGACATAACGTGCACTGAATTTTTACAGAGTGACATTCATAATTCAGATGGTATCGGTTTTTGGTATCAGAGCATTTTTAAGAGCACAAGTACATGAGCAAGGTATCAGACCCGATTCCGATACCAGTATCATTATCGGGATATTTAATTGTTATTTTGGTGAAATTACTTGCCGCATAGACTCCTGAAAATGCATTGCTGTAAACTTGATTTTTGTTTGTTATTGAACCCGGAACATTCTTGTACTTTATTATTTTTAAAATCTCCTCCCGAGAGAGAGAGACAGCGCATGGGGCATTATTATTATTAGAGCGGGTAAGGTTCAGAGATCCAGAGGACCGCACTGTAATTAAAGCGGCTCTGTAAAATTAGACTAAATGAGAGCAAGAGACCACGATAAATCTACTCTAATCACTGCACCTGCACTGACAGCCCTGTGGTGGGGGGTAAACAGGGGTCTATACAGTTTGTTTATGGTGCAAGAGATTGTGGGACAGCACCAGTAAGCAACACAGAGGTATTCCCAATGGAGACACACACACCACAACACAAACACAAGGGGCTCATCTGTGCAGTCTCATTGTCTGTGGCAATGTTCGAATTAAATATAAGCTTTCTTCTCACTAAATACTGCAAGGTGTAAAAGTATACTGAATACTATTTTTTTTTTTTTTTTTAATAGTAAGTGCATTATACATTGTCACATCACGACCTCACATCATTCAAATTCATATATTTTATTGTGCATTCTTCAAACGTAATGAAATGATGTAGCAAAATGATTTGATTAGTAACATGAATAAGAGTAAGAGCAGAATAAAGCCATTTGTGTGTGTGTGTGTGTGTGTGTGTGTGTGTGTGTGTGTGTGTGTGTGTGTGTGTGTGTGTTGACAAAACCCTGTGCATCAAAGCCTGGACTAACAGGTCATAACATGATAAGTGGGACATAAAAAGAAATTAACAACATTTTCTGTGTGTACATCTCTCTCTCTCTCTCTCTCTCTCTCTCTCTCTCTCTCTCTCTCTCTCTCTCGCTGGAGAGACACGGCTGCTTAATTTATTTATTCCATTCCCATTAATTAAAATGTTTGCACTGACAAAACAGGCAAAAGGAAGCATTAGCACCTAGTTTACACTCCGCGTCGCTGAGCTGCCCTGATGCACTCACGTGCATTCATACACACACACACACACACACGCGCTTCCACATGGCTTGGAACCCTGCTCACCCGCAGGCTAAAACCAAACATCCGAACATTAGAATTCACTCTTATATCGGTCACACAGAACCCTGAAGAGTTCCTGAAATGTCCACCAATAAAACCCCACTGCATGTATGAATTACTGTTGCAACACTTTACAATAAGGTTATATTCAATTGCATCAGTTAAGTACAGTAGTTAACATGAACTAACAATGAACAATACTTTCACAGCACTTTTTCAATGTATTCAACATATGCATTTTTTAAAGAAAAAGTTGTATTTGTTAACATTACTTAATGCATTGTGAACTATCAATGAGCAGTTGTTGCTTATTCATAAATTAACATTAAACAAGAAAAATAAATGCTGTAAAAAAATTGTTGATGATACCTAATGCATTTACTAATGTTAGTGAACAGAACCTTACTGTGTTACCAAGCTAAAACTGTAGTAACTTAAGTAAAAAAAATAAAAAATAAAAAAGGATTAAACAAATTGACAAACACACACTTCTTACACTGTTTGGAGAGCCCATGTTAATTTGGTATGATTTTACATTAGCAACAACTGTAGTTACACTAAGGTATTTTGGTGGAAATTATGCTTTTCCTTACAAAAACGTACTGTGGTGGTACCATAATACAGTGAATGTATCAATGGGTAAAACCATGATTTTTCCACATGGTAACAAATAGGTACACTAACAAAAAGTACTACGGTACTGCTGTACCTTGTTTTTTTGTGGCATGATATCATGCTAATTGCAATTTTTATTTACTGTACTATGGAATTACCATGGTTTTCTTTGACATACCTTGGATTTCCATGAACTTTCATATAAATCATGGCACTGAAAGTATACCATTCCCATACAGCACGATTCTGACATGGAAATCCAAGGTACAGTACATAAGAAAACCATGGAATTACCATAGTGAATTAAATAAAAATTGCAATTAGCATGGTATCATTTTGCAAAAAACATGGTAGTACCATAGTACTTCTTTTGTAAGAGAAAAACAAACCAGCAGGCCATAAATTTACTGTATTACTGTGGTACTATGTTGAAAAATCAATGGTCATAAGACATTTTTAGTACTTTTTATCAGTGTACCATGGGAATATTTTTATTTATTTTTTATCATGGTAAATTCTCTTAAGGAAAGTACAAACCAGCAGACCATGTTGAAAAAGCCATTGTAGTAAAAAAAATACATAAATAAATAAAATGGTGTTACAAAGGTGCTTTTTGTAATTTTTAGAGTATTAGTGTACTATCAGACATTTTTTTAAGGGTGATAGAAAGGTCATAAATTTACTATATTAGCACTGTACCACACCGAAAAAAAATAATAATGGTATTGCCAAGGTACAGTACATGGCCACATAAATGTTGCATTGCCAAATGGCACTTAATACAGTAAATGTATGACCTGTTTGTTTGTAGTTCCTTTACAAACATTCATTATGGTACACTTACAAAAAAAAGTACTAAAAAGTGCCAAGTGGCAATGACACATTTATTTCGTCATGCCATCTCTATTTTTATTTTATTTTTTGACATGGTATTGTGGTAATACAGTGTTACCTTTGTATTGCCCTTACCAAGGACGGATTAAGAACTAAGAGGCCCATAGGCTGGTACACCATGGAGGCCCCCATGATGTGTCATGTGACTTCGTTCACTTTTATATGCAACAGGACACTTGCCAGATTTGGTTGGATTTTTCAAATTGATGGAAGAAAAGTTTAAAGCAATGTCTTACATGGCTAATTATATGTACTTTTTAATTATGAACCGATCCAAAATCATGTGTTATTAAAAGGGATGTGCATAGTGTTCAAATACCAAAATCACTATTCAGTTATTCTGCACGTGTTTAGAGGTCTTTAACCCGATCTGAGTCCAACGGTACCCGACAAACCTACAGGTTTTGGAACAGGTTCGGGTCAGTTTTTCAAGCAGGCTATAGGGCGAGTTACGTGCTGTTCAACCATGTGTCGAGGCCATGTAAACATGCACTGGACGGACGTCTTTGATCGTTGTGCCACAACTCACTGTAAAGTTTAAAAGAACTTTCATATTTATAAACACTTCTCGAGACACCTGTGTTCTGTTTCACCATTTGTTGCTCTGCATCAAGATTTTTCAGCGCTGGTGTCTCAAATCGACATTCTGATGAAGTTCAGGTTGCAAAGAGGACTTAATGTGACGGTTACACATGATTCCAGATTGTTTTTCACCTGGCAAAGTTTCAGCACTTGATAAACGTTAAGCCAATGTTCCCCCTTTTTGCTCTGGTGTGCAGATAATAATTACACAAGTTAAATGCTGAATCATTTAAAAACCAAAGCATCCCGAAGAAGTTTATAAACCGGAGTATTCGCTGCCTCATGGAAAGTGAAACTGCCTGGGCAGATTTACGCATTTTCCATCGGTTAAGAATAGGCCTACTATGTTGCAGGCAGTGACGGAGATTAATTTTGTTCGACTTTAATGTAATTTTATCATTTGAAGATCAATGTATTGTGCTATTTATCTTTGTGCTATTTAGGCTCATAGCTCACTGTGCAATTTATTCCCAATCTGAGATTGTGTTTGACGCATCCATGGCAATAAACGTTCTTTATTCCCGAGTCCTGACTTCCGACAAATAACACAATAACCGTTCGTGAACTCTCGCGGTTAACCAAATAATACAAAAGGTTACCGTGCAAATATTTAGGGTGTAAAGGCACCTTCCTCTTTATCATTAAACATTAAATGCATGCAGGACTTAAACATTTTTAAATCCTCTATACTGTTGCATGAATTCTGTCGCTTATATGAATTGAAACCATCAGCTTTGTACACAGCCAGGGTAAACTGCACCTTATCTTTGTGTTTGGAAGAGTTTTGTAAATCAGACGCTGTTCTCTGTAGTCCTTTAAATAAATGTGCTGCACCTGTGAGAGGCAGATTCGTTGAGCGCACACTCAAGTGCTTGTTCATGCGCTGCTGTCCTCCAGCAAGCATTCCGCCAAACAAATGATACTTCACATAAGCCTGACATTTACGTGGATTTATAATAGATATCTTAAAATAAATAAAAAATTGAGCCCTTTGGGTTTGGAGAACGGCCCAATCGGCCCGGTGGTTAATCCGTCCCTGGCCCTTACAAAAATGTACAATGGGAAACTAATAAAAAAGTAACAAAAACACCATTGTAACACCTTTTTTTTATTTTCGACATGGCACTTCCATGGCTTTTTCAACATGTTACCACCGTAATACAGTAAATTTATGATCTGTTGGTTTGTACTTTCCTTACCAAGTTTTAACATGGTAAAAAAAAAAAAAAACAAGTGTGAAAAAGTGCCATCTGGTAAAGTAAAATTATTTGGCCAAGATGTACCTTGGCAACACCGTTACTATTATTTTCTTTTTTTCAAAATGTCACCGTGCTAATATAGTAAATGTATTACCATTGTTTTTCCCTTACAATCACTTATCAAGGTACACTAATAAAAAAGTGCCTTTGTAACACCTATTTATTTATTTATTTATATATGGTACCACAGTAATACAGTAAATTTATGACCTGCATGGTAGTTAAAACAAAATAAAATAAAACCACGTTACAAAGATACGCTCTGGTACTTTTTCATTAGTGTAACACAATACATTGTTGTAAGGGCAATACAAAAGTCATACATTTACTATATTACCACGGTACCATGTCGTAAAAAAATAAAAAATATAATAAAAAATATAATATTAACTTGGTACAGTACATGGCCAAATAAACGTGGTCTTAACAATGGCACTTTTTAGTCCTTTTTTTTTTTTTTTTTTTTTTTTACCATTGTAATCTTTTGTAGTTAAAAGTACAACTCAGCAGGTCATATGTTTACTGTTACTGTGGCAGTCATGTTGATATAGCCACACACACACTCACACACACACACACAAAAAAAGTTATATTGTTACTTTTTGATACTTTTTTATTGTTTTCCCATGGTAAATTTTTGTAAGCACAATAAACATAATGGATTTACTGTATTACCACTGTACAATATATATATATATATATATATATATATATATATATATATATATATATATATATATATACACACATTTGTCATTGCCACATGGCACTATTTGACCATTTTTGTTAGTGTACCATGATTAATGTCTGTAAAGGGAACTACAAACCAGAAGGTTATTCTGTATGGTGGTAACATGTTGAAAAAGCTATATATGTACCACGGTACAACACTGAGGGGAAAAAAAGATGTTATAATGGTGCTATATTTTCGCAAGGCCAATACAGCGGTCATGGATTTATTAAATTACCATGTTACCATGCCAGTCCAAAAAAAAAAAAAAAAAAAAGACATGGCATTACCATGGTACATGGCCAAATAAACGTATTAACACATGCCACTTTTAAGTACTTTTTTTTATTTTTATATATTTTTTTTTTATTGTACCATGGCAAAAGTTTGTGAGGGAATTACAAACCATCAGGTCAAAAAGTTACTGCAGTGTGGTTACGGTTGCAAAGATGCAAGGCCTCTCTCTCTATCTCTCTCTCTCTCTCTCTCCCTCATGAACAAAAGACAGACTCTTAGAGCTTCAGAAGAACCCCTGAGGAGAAGAAAGCTGGTGCACTCCAGCGCTGTGGTGAATGAGCTCTTTTCACCAGAGTCCTGAGCTGATTACTCTACTTCAATAATAGCCCTCATTTTCCAATCATTATTCGCTCAGTCTGACTGCTGCTATTAGCCTGTCCGGTGTGTCACTCATACCACAGCATATACACACACACACACATATATATAAATAACATCACACGCTAAACTACACACATTCCTATAAGGGCTTGTGTCAAACTCTGACTCTCTTGTGGTAAAACAAGGAATGTCAAAAGTGTCGTACGCTTTATTTCCCCTGAGACAATTAAGAGGTTGAAAAACATTACTAACTTTAATTCCAATGGCGACAGTTTAGCTTAGGGGTGACAGGCAGGTGGGTGTTGCTTTCGTAGATTTGCACAAAAGGAGTAATTTTGTGTGAAAATACTTGTGCTTAAACCTGATTAGCTACATGATCTGCAGACCTTAGTCAGAGTAGGCAACACATTTAATTTGGCGTGAATGAAAACGAGGCTGTGCTTTTTTTTTTTTTTGTCATTTACTTGCGCTTTTGACGTTACAAACCCGTATGACTTTCTTTCTTGGAAGAAGACAATAGGATACATTTTTATGGTCGAGTCGAGTTTAGAAAATCATAAGGGCGAGTAAATGATGACCAAAGTTTTGGTGAACTCTCCTAAACTGGTTGTATTGTTGTTTATCTTGGTGTTGAGCTCCAAAAATTTCCATTTGGTAAAAGGACAACATGGATTGTGCAAATTAGATGTGACATAGGACGTCAATCCCTCTCAGCCTCATTTTCATTCACGTAAATGTAATATGCCATCTACCCTGACTAAGGTCTACTGGATGTTTATTTTTGTGCATCTAGCATGCCGCTCTGTACACAGACACAAGCCCAGCAGCCCAAGTCAACGCTGCCAAACTCTCCATTTTGATTTGGAACATGGCTATCCCGTATAGCGTAAGGGATTATTCACCATAGCCAATTCCTGAATCACTAAAAAAGAATAGCTCTCTAAAATGCGAGCCCAGAAACGCACTCAATCACGACGCAATGTCTTTCTTTGGTAAAAACAGAGCTTTGATGAGGTGTTAAAATTGTGAAGAGGTTTTTTTGTACCGAGTCGAGAGAGCGAGGGGAAGTGTTCAGAGAAAAGCGGAGGAGAGGGGCTGGAAAAACGGGTTAAATCGAAGTAGAGGCTGGGAAAGAGAGAGGGATGTTGGCAGAGTGTGTGGCGTGATTTGAAAAGCTGAGATCCGCACGGTTGTGCCAAACACACACACCAGTCGAAGTTTCCTGCGCAGTCCGGCTTTTGTTTCCAACTTGGCATTTTACACCGTCTTTATTCTCTGCCCGCTGTTCTATTATCTATTTTAACAAACACAATAATGCAAATAATAATAACAATATTAATCAAATAAACAAATAATTGAAAAGAAGGAAAGGGATTCTTTTTTTAGTTGCTGTTGATATAATGTTTATACATTTCCATTTAACTGCCTAGATTGGCAACACAAAACGGTAGAGAAAAGAGTTCATTTTATTTGATGTTGCTTGATGTTTTATCTGTATGTTTCTGGGAATTTGCCATTTCTGTTTCACCTTTTCAGATTTATTCGCCTGTTCCACCTAAACAAAAGGGCGTAAAGAAAACCAAAGCCTTGCCGAGAGTCAAACAACCCTCCAATCCTTCAACATTTCACCTGTTGTTTGTTTATATTGCTCAGTTTCTCCTTTTCATATATAGTTCTTTAAAAAAAATATTAAAAAATGAATATATTTTTTTCAGGATGTTTAATGCAATGTCACAGAGGAAACAACAACAATGCACTCCAAAGTCATCTGATATGCTGCGTGCTTTGCACTCATCTGAAGGTTTCAAGCAAATATGAATTGTATATCTTACCTACACACATTACAGCAAAAATAACTGATATAAATAGTATTTCAATAAACTAAAATAAACAAAGAATCACATTTAAACAGTATTGCAGTATTTTGTAATTAAAATACTTTATATTATTTATCTAAATTAAAACTACTAAAAATACTAGCATTAGAAATTAGCTGTTAAAACCATAAAATATATGAATAAATATGACTGTAAATACAGATTCTTATACTTTTTAAAAGAGAAATTATGAATAAATGTTTAAAAAATATTTATTTTATTTTATTATTTTATTTTTATGTTTTTCCTGCCATCCATGAAGCTGAAATTAAAATTGTATTTAATTTAATTTGCATTTTCTAATGTCTAAATAAATGTGGTATAACATACAGGTTTAAAAAAAATAAAAAAATGTCTATGTAAAACAGCTGAATTGTAGCAACAAACAAACAAACGACTATTCTTCTCTAAGCATTCTTAAACAAGCATTTCTCTTTCTCTTGCCTTTAGTACACAAACAAACCTTCTCACACACAAACACACTAAACACAAGCAAACCAGTCTCCTGAATTCAATCCAAGCGACACCATTCAGTAGGTACAGAGCCAGTCGCCAACAACACTCTTATCATGCCAGACTTCACATTTCTGAAAGAAGGTCAAAATTGCTGTATATCCAGGCCCAAATCCGAAATGACCGAGGCCTTTTGAAGCAGACCAAAGTTTTGTGTCAATGGTCAGTGTGGGTGACTGTTTGCTCTGTTGGTCTGGTTTCGGGCCCAGACAGAAGCCTCAAGCAGAGGGGATCTGTTAGCGCCCCACAACACGTTGCTTCACCTTGTTAACCAGCCAAGAAGGAAAGTATTTTTTTGCTGCCCAAAGGCCTGACAACTACCAAGCTTTTCACTTTACCTGATTTTACTCGAGGGACACATTTGGCCAGATGCTGTTCGTAAATTTGCGCGCACACTGGAAAAATTGACTGAAAAACTTTTAAAGAAATTCTAGGAATAAATCAAAGCCCCTCGCACACCTGAAAAGTTCTAGGTTGGTGAATGAGACAAAACATACTACCATAGCTTGCAAAACACATCACAAAAATCACTGTGAAACATCAAAAAGAAATTCTAGGATAAATGTAACTAGTAATTTAAAGTCAGCTTTCTAACGTTTCATATATTTAAATTATATACTATTCCAGTGGCACAGCCAGAAAATGACTTTTGGGAGGGCCACAATAAAACGTTTGCAGTGCTATATAAATAAAACTGATTTGACTGTTCCTTTGATGCGAGATCTCTTGTTTTGTGCATAAAACGACAAATTCCAGTGCTAATTTGACCAATTCTGTTGTCCAATCATTAAACGAAAAAAAAAATCATTTGCTTCATCATGCTCGAACTGTCATTTAACGGCAGATTACCGCTCTGATGATGTTTCAAGAAGAGTTGACTGACAGCCACTTAGATCACATTGCCATTTATTTTTATTATTTTTCTCAATTTCACAAATTTGCAATGATTTTATTACAAAAACAGATTTTCAGATATCAGAACATATGCATTTCCTTTTACCATTTTATAAATGCATATTCAAAGTCAGAGAATAATGTTTAATATTCTGGGTGGGGGTGGGTCCCGTTTGCCCACCCGTGGCTACGCCCCTGTTCTATTCTAGGCCCATGTTGTTACAGGTTTAGTGCCTTTTGCAGACACCGTTGTGACCTTTAGCAGTCAGATATTTGTATTTACTGTCTCATCGGTGACTGTGCAGCTAATATGACACATTTAATTTTCATGAAAAAGAAAGTAAAATCAGCTTTGAAAACACTGAATATGAAGAAAACTCTTGAAAACTAGAATACCAACTACTGTACATCAGAAATGACCATGACGGTAGACAAGAGAAAGCTGTTTAATCGAATATATTAATGACCAAACAATTATTAAAAGTGCATGATACTCTGCTAAATTATTATTTTAGCAGAGTATCATGCACAGTCCTGTGCATTACATATTCAATTAATCGATTCAACTGAAGTATTTGACATAAATGGATGGATCGCAGACTTGGGTACGCACTGGGAAAATTAGCGTAGCTAAGAAAAACTGCTGCAGAAAATAGGTAAATTTAACTATTAATTGAAAGAGTGCTAGTCCAACCATTAACAGACACCCACACCATAAAACACATCTTTATTTGAAAACTCTCCAGCTAGAATCGCAACACCTCGTTGATATCTTCAACACCTTTGAAAAGCTGTGGAAATGATCCAGAAGAGACGGATCACAGTGAAACAAGTGATTTAATGCCTGAACGGACTTTAAGAGTCTTTTGTCATTCAACTATATACATTGATTTCCCTTTCAGAGAGGAAAAAGCCACAATTAGTTCCCCTCTTTTCAATGGGGGCAGCTTTTCAGCCTCTTTTACAGCTCAAAGCTGTATCGCTTTTCTCATCTGCCCGTCTTGGCATTCTGGGCTGCGCTTTATCGGCTGTCTGAACTGGACAGTTCGATTGGAAATGAGAGCAGGCACATGTTTTTATCATGACTTTGCTATAATGCAAGCCGTATGACGAAGCTCGCTCCAGAGATGACTAACCCCGGAGAAAGCATTTATCATTCTGACAAACACGGAATGCGCCGAAGAAAAACAAGAAGTTTTCTTCAGAGGCGTGCGAGACGGCCAATCTGAGGTGCTTGTCAAAAAACTCCCATTAATCATCATCATTAATATAGCTGGCATACACAGAAAACTGAGTGTAATTACGGTATCGTGCTCTGGGGTACTTAAACGGTGCGTTTCTGAGGTATAAGCTTGATTCGGCTACAATTTAATGTCATTAAATCCTCCCATGGGGCGATACGACACGCATCTCGTCAGTAAACGACTAAACAACCGCTTGTCCAGCATGCACCGATGAAACTAGACCCTAAATATGCCTGATTACACAAACACAAGTCTAAATGATCCTCAAATCATGCGTTATAGCACCTGATCTTTGCTATGCAAATATAACCGTATCCCTAGACGTTCCATTTAAGGAACCAAAATGTAAACATTGTTTTTCAACGACAGTAAAAGACGAACTGATCTAAACCAGGCCCGATTTTTGGCAGGCACTCCAGAACTACCTCTAGCCGTTTAAAAAAATGGAGTAGAAAAATAAATGTGAATGTCTGCCTTGAGAATGATCTTTGCACAACACAAACAAGGTAATACACGTTCTATCAGTGTGTAAAGAAAATGAACAATTGTTTCAGTAACGTTCCATCAATGTGGACCTGCTAAACGGATGTCACGGGAACAATGTTCCATCAGGCCGGTTAATAGTGTCCGGATTAAGACAGGATATTCAACCGGGTCAGCAGGAGATAAGCTGAGCCCTGGCGTAACGTTAAACAGGAAAAGAACGGCATGGTGAAGCGGCTAACTGATGCTGAGTTCCACGCGGAGCAAAAGGGAAACTCGGCATGAGCAACAAAACCTCTTTTAGGACCTCTGCCAACAAACAGAATTATGGCTCTGTGTCACAACAAAGACGACAACAATTGCAAATGTTGTTTTTTTGTACACTCTTGGTGCACAGATTAGAGCTAAATAACCGAGCAAATACAATATTTGGGATATTTGTGAGTGCGTTCTGCCCAGGAACTGTCACTAAACATAAAGCATGTACAACTACAACAACCACCAAAATCACATTCACAACATATATAATAACAATGACTTCCTGTAAAAGCAAAATACAATAAAAGTATTTAAATAAACAATATAAATGTTTAAATTTCTATATAAATAAATATGCAGTATATACATACAGTATATTTACAGTACACACACACACACACACACACACACACACACACACACATATATATATATATATATATATATATATATATATATATATATATATAAATATATATATATATAATTATTATTTCTAATATTTACATTTTAATTTTAATAATAAATCTAATTTAAAACTACAACAATAAAATTATTTAAATAAATAGTATGTTTACATTTCTATATAAATAAATAAAAATAATAAAATAAATATAATTAATTTTATAAATAAATTAAAATTATCTAAATAACATACATGTAAATAAAATATAAATAATTAATATTATAAAAATAGAAAAAATATATAAATAATATAAATGTAAATAATACATTTAATTTAAAATTGTAAACAAACCAGTGGCCAATATATTATTAGAAAACACCTGAAAATGTTGTATAAAATATTTACTATAGTATTTTTTTTTTTTTTAGACTTATTCATAGTTAGTTTCATATTAACATATATATTATTATAATTTTTTTCTATAATGAAAAAAAAAGATAAATACATTTTAAATACACAAATTAAAAACAATTAATAAAAGGTAAATAAACATATTGAGTCTGAGTCTATGAGAATGTTGCGTGTATGTGTGCGCATGTGTGTTTGTGTGTGTATGTGTGTGTGGGTGGGTTTGGGTGGTTTACAAGGACTTTCTTTAGGTTACAAACTGGTAATTACAAGGGTATTTTGCTATAAGTGTGGTTTATGAGAACATTTCTAATGTTAGGTTTAGGTGTAGGGTTAGGGGATAGAATCTACAGTTCATACAGTATAAAAATCATTATGTCTATAGGGAGTCCTTATAAGGATAGACGCACCAACGTGTGTGTGTGTGTGTGTGTGTGTGTGTGTGTGTGTGTGTGTGTGTGTGTGTGTGTGTCTGTGTGTGTGTTCAGGCTCTGTTTTTTTTTTTTTTTACACTGGCTGGGAGAAGGCCAGCTGTCATTGCCACAATACACAATCTCACGTTTACACATTAACACACATACACACACACTCATGCATAACTATCACAGGTGTGAATTTGCATAAATACATAACGCTTTGCAAACACCACTGCATATACATCACCTGTAAACCAGTTCAAACACCAAATCCACATTTTTATAATTTTCATACACTCTTACACTTCAAGTTAACGCAACCACACACACCAACCAACACAAATCCATTAACACAAAAAAAGAAACGCAATGCAGCCTCATCCTGAATGTGTATTTGCATATATTTGCATTCATGTATTTTTTTGGAATAGAGCCCGGAATAGAACTGGACCTTGTTACCTGAACTGTGTCTTTACATTATATTGTATTTGTTTAGTTCTCTCGACGTGTGTGTATGAATGTGTACTGCCTTACAAAGCCAAAACGCAGTAACCACAGCACAGAATAATGGCTACAAAGTATTTGGATTGTCCAGCCAAATGTTGATTAGCGAATTTTCACAGCTGAGACAAACATCATCGTCTAAGGCACAACTAAATTTTGACAAACTCTGTACTACATTTTGCCTTTGCAGGGAGTACAGTGTGTATCTCTCACCTGGCGTGTGAACGAAGTAGGCCAGGTACAGGTCCAGCTCCTTCACGGACACTCCGATGTGGTGCGGCTGTACGCACAAGCCATGATTGGAACATTGCGGGGACTTGACCAGTCTCTCTCCATCTGTGCTCTCCAGAGGACTTCCTTTGAAGAGAATCACCATGACCAGGTCCAAACGCCAGACTTTGTCCGCCTGCCGCAGGCAGTCGATGCGGCGGATCTTGCCCTTCTGGTCGGGGTTGGACAGCACACAACACGGTGGCTTCTTTCCTGTGATGGTGAGCACAAAATCCTCACGGAACTCCGGGCGGATGTCTTTGCGGAGCTTGGCGAGCAGTCGGGACGCCCACTTCTGCTTGATCTCGGGCTTCTCGCCCAGCAGTTCGTCTTTGACAGCGCGCTCCTCATCCTTTGTCATGCGCTTCTCGTGCTTCTTGAAGTACTTGCGCTTGCGGGCCTGCAGGTTGAACCAGGTGTAGGAGAAGGCGCGGACATGTGGCAGTAAAGCCTCGATGAAGGGATGAAATTCATCCTGTTGGAGAAAAAATTGACATGATGTTTGACAACATTGAAAAAATTCCAGTGCATGCAATAAAATGCAAATCCACTGCAAAAAAATCATTTTCTTAATCAGTAATGTTATCTTGTTTTCCTGTAAATATCCTTAAAACAAGAACAGTTTACATGTGTGAGATAATAAGACTTGTTTGCAGACAGAATCTATCTTGACTTGAGTAAGTTTTTTTTCTTCTTAGAAGCATAAACCTTACTAAATATCATTAGATATATGCTTAAAATAACATTTGCCAAGGAGCTATAAAAAATAAACTCACTTCAAGAGATATTATCTGAAAACAATTATTAATATCCTTTGCAATTTTGCTTCTCAGTTTAATTGAAACTCTTGTTTTAAGGTTTGTTTTTTTTGTTTTGTTTTTTTTCTGGAAAATAAGACAAAAATACTGTGTAAGAAAAATAATTTTTGCAGTGTACAAATCAATTTACTCTATTACAAGTATTAACTTAAAAAAATTCCCATTAAGTCCACAGCATGATTAAGTTTGGTTGAAATTGTGATTATCCATCATTTTTAATTATTCTCATTTTAAATATTCATCACATAAGGAGACATAAAGAAGTGTATATGCATCAAATTTTCCTTTAGTTAAAAAAAAAAAAAAAACAGTCTGAATTAGAAAATAAATTAAGCTAATTTTAAAACACTTTTAACATTTTAGCACCGGTGTACAGGAATTCCGGGATTCCATAATTCAGAGAAAGCAGCTTCTTTAGCTCAAGTCAGGCCAAGAAAAGCTTGGCGATCCCCACGGCAACGGAAGACTCATTCAGCTCTCCAATAATACCTTTACCACACAGCGCTCAGTGACAAAGCCTAAACCGCGCCATGGCGCCCCGGTGCCAGGGCCGCCGTGCCCCAGACCCTCTCCTCCAACTCTCGCCACAACAAGACTGCGGCTAAACTGTGTCCCTTCAAGACCTGCCATCAAATCCTCTTTGTGGGCTGCTGTCGTGCGGCAGAAATCCGGGCATGTTCAGATTTCAACAAGCGAGAAGGAAGATAGCACCATGAAAACCACACTGCAAACAGGAGCAGAGAGAGAAAGGCTGGTAGTTACCATTTTGCACTCTCATCATAAATTTGGCACGCCGTTCAGGATAGAAAAAAAAATCCACCCGCACCAGTTCTTTGCCACTTGCGCCAAAACAACTGCTGGCTTGGCAGGGATGAAGAATTGGAAAGAGAGAAAAAACTTGGGCAAAGGAGGAAGAAAACTGGAGAAGCTCCAATTGCCGGCGGAAAGAAGTTAATTTCAAGATCGGAAAATGTGTTTCAAAATATTTCTTTTTGCTTTGCGGGAAATGGTTCCAGGTGAAATTATGAGATGGCAAAAGTGCTGACAAAATAATTACTGCAAAAATAAATAAATAACAAAAAAATTAAATAAAATAGTGTGGGTATGAAGAAACAAAAAATGAACTAGAAAAGCCTTGCTCAAAATAAACACTTTTGCATTCCAAAAAAACCCCAAAAAACAAATGTAAACAAAGGCGAAAAAATCCTTGGCAAAGCGTTATAAGTGTTTTCTTAGATCTTTGAGTCCTGTAGAAGACTCAGAGAGTGCAGCGCACACAAACACACACACACACATGCATACACACTCCTGCGACGAAGGGGTGGGTGGGGGAAATCTGGCTAGTGCAAAGCGCAGAATACGGGCAGAAAAAAAAGAGAACCGCATCAATGTTGGACGAGCTCGCAGGACCGCTGGCAAACCCAAGTGCTGCTGCTTTTTTTACTCCTTTTCTCTCCAACTCTCTCTCTCTCTCTCGATCTCGTCCTCTCTGCGTTCTTTCCTTAACCATCACCTGAGTCTTTGCCAACAAGAGTAGGGCCCACCTATTTGGCAACAAGATGCCTGTAGCTCAGCCAATACGTTAGCTTGAAGAGCCGAAAGGGAGGGAAGTAGAGAAAGGGGGGTTGGTGGCAGAATTAGAGAGAGAGAGAGAGAGATAGGGCGATGGAGAGCATGCCGTCCAGTCCGATGGTGCACAATTTGCCAATCTGACAAGTTCCTATCTTCCACCGAGGCAAAGTTCAGTATCCCATCGACCTTGTCATGGCAAACGTGCCCTTACAGCTTGTGGTCATCATCGCCTACAAACCCTCCCCTCTCCGGTTAGGGTAATGCCACCTTGGCACAGGGTGATGGGAGAAAGCACACAGCCCCCCAAACTCCCAGCAGACCCTGGAGCCGGCAGCTGCTTGTGGATTTGGCGCCTGAGACAAAGGCGAGGGAAACTGCGCACCCCTCGCTCCCCGAACGCCACCGTGTGCATCTCTAATTTAAAACAAACATATGCTGCATTTGTCTATTACAACACCAAGCACAAGAAGCTCGATGAAGGAGGCCAAAGAAAGGAGATATCTGACCCGAAGTTGCTCAGAGAACTCTGGGATAACTTGGCAGAGATGTTTGGAATGGCGTGGAATACGTAAATGTGAAATTTGCTGCAACACATTTGCACATACAAAGAACATCTAAGTGTATTCTTCATATAATGGTAATACGAGAGCTCTCTGAATTATGGAATATGCCATATGAAAAGTGTAATTTCAACAATTTCAGGAGAGGTGCAATGCGATGGCTTGTCATGCAACTCGTGGTCACACTTTATATTAGATGTCTTTAACTACTATGTACTAACATTAAAATACATACAATACAATGTATTTCTCCATTCTGTTGGTTTCTCCATTCTGATGGTTGATGTGAACATTAACTGAAGCTCCTGACCCGTATCTGCGTGATTTATGCATTGCACCGTTGCCACACAATTGGCTGATTCGATAATCGCATGAATAAGGCATTTTAAGATTATTGGCATCGGTCAATAAATTTAACAGAATGTGTAATTTCCAAAATCAAGCATCAGCGTTGTCAATGGACAGCTGACATTTTCTGTTTTCATCATTGTGTGAGTTTTGAGTAAATATTGTGTAAAAAAGCTAAAAAAAAAAAAATACAATAATTATATTTAATTTCTTAAATTTTGTGTTCAGATTATTTGCTATTTAATTGCATTATATACAGTATATGCATGCCTTTTAGATATTGAAAATCCAGATTGGTCAACTACTAGATAACAGTATGGTTCAATATGATAAATCCAAGTACTTTTTAAAGAAAAGCAAAATATGAAAACTTAAGGCCTATTCTCACTAAGCAAAGCAAAAAAATAAAAATAAAAATATGAATGACGAAGCTATCCAGTCTTGTTTTTGACTTCTTGAAGGTTTTACATTGCCTGACCAAAATATTCCTTGCAATATGATGCGTTTTCTTTTCGACATTTACCAACCATACCCAAGTTTTTTAAATTCCATTCGATGTTTGATTTTCTTGACTGCTTTTACTGTGTTTGTGTGTCTGTAGGCCATATGCGGATGCCATCAATCTGCATTTGGTGAATACTTTAATCTTGCATTCAAAAAGAACAGAAAATAACTCCTCATATCGTCCACGATCTACAAGCATGCAGAATGTTTCTAAACACACCACAGCACAGGAAGATGAACATCTCAACCAAACATCCAATACCTGACATGAGCCAGATGCTTCTAGTCCTGACGTTCCTGAACAACCCAAACAAATGAACCTGAAATCTCCACAAAAACACATATTTACATGAGCAGAGAAACTTGGAGTGAGTCTGTGATCCTAACTGAGGCTAAACGCATCTAGTTGACGTTTTAAAATCATTGAATGACTGCTTGGCCACTGTTCTTCCCACAAAACAAGAAAAGGAAATTGATTTGAAATGCTGGATTAGCAAACATATGCAAATATCTCCTAAATGAGACACCAAGAGAACATCATTGGACCAGTGTATGGCGATAACGCTCTCCCATCACAGAAAAACTCTTCATTAGTGTTTCCTCTTTCAAATCCGAGTCTAAGTGTCAAAACCAACACCTGCTTGAGGTCTCAAATAAGATGCTAATTGAAGCACACAACCAGAGGAGAGTAGAATTTGTTTATGAATGCATTTGTTTCAATAAAAGCAGCACCTTTATTTCAAACAATCCCTTCTCTGTTTGAAACAATGGCCTCCTCTTGTGCTACCAGTGTGGGTATGAGATAATTAGGTCTTGATCAACATGTGCATTTGAAAATTCAGTTGCCTAAAGCACAATCACTTATTCCATTCAATGGCAAATAGCAACAGAAAGTAGGCCAAAAGAAAGCCTTTTCTCAAACCCACTATTAACAACTATTTAAAATAATTATCCTAATTTTAACATTTTTATTATTGAAGTGTCAGATGTTTAAATCTTATCACTGCATTTTACATTATTGTTAATATTTTCTTCTTATAAAGTCATTGATAAACAGCTACAGAGCTCAAATTATTTGACCAATGGCCAAAATTCAGGGCAGACTGGTGTCACAAAACATTGCAAAACGCGAAAAATATCACTCGTGTGTCGGACTTCTGCCACAACTGTTGGCGTGTCCTCCATCGACACACAAACATCTCTATTATTGTCTAAATATCTGTGGAGTGCCCTAAAATGTATTAAAACCAAATCCAAATATTGTTATAAAACGGATAGTTCCGGCTCAAAAATATGCATTCGACATCCATCTGTATTAATGCGCCAGCTTAGTTGACAACCGTAAACAGAACTATATTACTCAGCGGAAGAACTGTAATTCTGATTATTAATATATCTGACCAGGGGTGGAGCCAGAATGGTGGCATGGGGTGGCAGAAAAATTAGCTTTGCCACCCCACTTGCCACCCCAACACGGACCCCGCTCGTGTCCAGGGTCCGGTTGCACCAGCTATACGCAAGTTACAACTTAGCCTAGTTGTGGTGTAAATGGGCACTAAGTCACAATTTACGCACTACTAAATATTTGAGTGTTGCCCCATTAAATTTAGGTAGAACGTAACCCTATGTATAAACTAAATATTTACGGCAGCCTCCGACCAGGAGTAACGCTTGGAATAAAAAAGCAGACCTGATATTTTATGACATCAATGCGCTCATGTTTTGCGTGACAGGCATCAATCATTTCGACATACAGTATGATGTTGACATTTACGAGAGGGAGAGAAAACATTATATAAACAATGTACTTCTTCAGCATGAAACCGATCTAACGGTGCAGTTTCCTGTGTACGGTGTCAAGTTTCAACATATACGATATATATAAGCTATTAAAATTAATAAATGTCTTTTTTTCCAGCCTGTTGTATAAGTAATTATCTACTTATTGTCCCTTATTCGTTTTAGATACAGTTATTGAATATTGTTATTTACATAGGCTAAATATAGGCTACCATTAATGAAATCCTGTTTTATTGTGTAACATATTTTAATGGGGATTTAATTTATTACAGCTGACATTTACGTGAGCAAACAAGGTTTGAACATCAACCGTTACAAGATCAAACTGAAGTTCATGGCTTTTTAACACTTCTGTGTATAAATATGAAGGCTGTTTATCGGATAAATACAGGTAAACGTCATATTACGCGACTACGTATTACTTTACAGAGAGCTTACGACCTACTAGTGAAGTCTTGCATTAAGAACAGGTGGTGCAACCGAATTAAGCACTGACTTAGTTACAAACTAACTAGCAGTTACTAAGCCCTTAGTGTGAACTTTACATCCCAACTTAAGTGAGACCTTACACAGCTCGTGCAGCCCAACCCTGGAGACTGTGCCCATTGGCTTAACCCTTCCATGTCCCGCATGGTCCATAAGAACGTTACCCCCGTTCCTGGATGCCACCCCTGGATAAAAATCCTAGACACGCCCGTGTCTCTGACCATTTATTAAATATTGGTGTCTAAATCAAATTCATTGTTTTATAAATTCAATAAGCCACTTGTAGACGCGGTTTAAAGTATTTTTTGCATTTATTTATTTTATTACAATTATTCTTCGTCTTTCGTGTCTGCACTAATGCACTAACTGCACTAATAAGCCAATGCATGAGTGAAAAGTATTTTGATATACTGAAACACATTGGTCATCATTGTTTCCTGTATCGCGTCTGTCCTAAAGTCGGCAAGTGTTTCTTCCAGTCGTCAAATGTCCTTAATAAAATGGTCACGAGGCCCGTTGCTCCTTAAAGAGGTCAGATAAAATATTGAAATACATTGCACAGTTCGTAAAGTAGCATTTAAGGTTAAGTCCATTTTTTCTGAACTTTTTTTCTGTCAAAGAACATCACCACACGTCAGTCATTATGACCATAAATTATAAGGACCCCCACCCCAGCTCAATTAAAAACAAACGCTGTTATTTCCTACAATATTAATGCTTAAAAAGGGAGACGACATCATCTCTTCAGTGTTTGCCAATGAACGAGCTGGAAAGAGTGTTTGGTGATGAGCGCCAGAGAATCATTTGTGTTAGTTTGTCACCGACGACAATTATTAATAACAACAAAAACACACACAAACACCTTCAAATCAAAGCAGATCAATTCCAATTTGACCACGGTAAATTAGTGTATCATCCAAGTAAGCACAATCCTGAATAATGTATACGGACTGTCTGTGTTATTTCATTGCTTTAAAAAATGGCGTGGCAAAAATGATTGCCATAGGCCTACACATATTTTCCTGGCATATAACGTTCATAATTCAGATACACTGAAGTCACACAGTCAGTGAAAGGAATTGACAAATCTGTGTGTTCATGTATTCGTTTGGCTGCGATAGAAATAAAACATATATAATACAATATATTTATATTAATTAATTAATTATATATATATATATATATATATATATATATATATATATATATATATATATATATATATATATATATATATATATATATATATCATAGGCCTATATTATTTCATGATTTACTAAATAAATAAATAAATAAATAATAATAATTCTCATCAGCAGTTCAGATGAGACATCAAAAACGTTACCCAATCACCTATCAAGCTTTTTTTTTTGGTTTGGGTTGCTAATGGACAGTCTGCTTGATGGAGAGCTTGCTTGTTTTTATTTATTTATTTATTTATTTATTTATTTATTTTTTAAGAAAAAGAGAGGGACACATATCGGGAAGCATGTGTATTAAATTCTGATTAATAGAAATGGACAAAAATAAATAATTACAATTAAATAAAGAGAGAGAGAGAGAGAGAGAGAGAGAGAGAGAGAGAGAGAGAGAGAGAGAGAGAGAGAGAGAGAAAGAAAGAAAGAAAGAAAGAAAGAAAGAGTTGGCATAGTTGCACAAATTCCATAAAAATAGTGGGATCATTAGCCTAATTTTACTGCTGGTGCAGCAATAAAAAAATAAAAAAAAATAAAAAAATAAAATAAAAAATATCATAAACAGTGGAAGCCTAATATACAAACGCTCCGATGTTGTTAAAAAAAAAAATAAATAAATAAATAAATAAATCTTACATCTTCACTATTAAGAAGAATAAAACAGCGATTCTACCCAGACACCAGAACAAATAAACGGGGAGAAGGAAATTCGTTTTAACTGGCAATTCAGTCAGTAGTCGTCGGGTGACTGAATATTGATGATTTTTCCTGGTTTTTTGACGTCAACAATAATATATAAGGTTACTGAATATAATAATGCATAAACCAGGCGCATTAATTGGGTTATTGAAAAAAGAGTGAAACGAAATTGGACACGCTACTGCGAATTCAATTAGCTTTAAAATAACTTTTGGCTAATTCAGATATTTTCGATAAGATTTAAAATAAATATTTACAAATAATCATCTACAGCAATATATAAAATAAATAATAGTAATAAGCTACAATATCTTGTAATATCAAATTTCTCGCAAAAAAAAAAAAAAAAAAAAAAAAAAAAAAACCTCAACTTAATGATTTAAGCACAATGAAGCACTGCGACTGATCAGTTAAACAGGGAAAGAAAGAAAAAAATCCTTTATTTAATCTATACCGTTTTCAGTGCCAGCAACTAAATTTGTCTATTGGACAGCAGTGTAATTAAAAAAAATAAATAAATTAAAAAAAAAAAAAAAAAAAAAAAAAATATATATATATATATATATATATATATATATATATATATATATTATTATTATTATTATTATTATTATTATTATTATATATTAGATTTGGATATAAATATCGGATATTAGCAAAGCATGGATATTGTTTAAGGATATTAGCTTATTAAATATTAGTTGTGTAAGTTTAGGACATCTGCAACTGAACACATGTATTGTGAAATAGGCTATTAGTTATTTTTTTTTTTTTTAAAAACTTCAAACCTACAGGAAAAACCAGGGAAATTACCATGTCTTTTCCCAAATAAAATATAGATGGCTGCAGTCACATCATATCGTGCAGAGGTGCATACCTTTATACTATTATGAAGACAATTTACCAAAAAGGTGAATGTTTTCATGCATGTTCCCATGATAATATTTATAGCAATTAGGTCTGCAGTACATTTCAGCTGTCTGGAAAATGTCTGCATGTTGGCCACCCTGCATATCAAATTCAGTTTCAGCAGCAAGAGACCAAATAGGCAGTATTTATTAATTCTCCCAAAAAAAATAATAATAAAAAAAAAAATAATAATAATAATAAATACATTAATAATAATAATAATAATAATAATAATAATAATAATTGTGGTAATAAATGTGGTATTATAATTATTATTATAATTATTATTATTATTATTATTATTATCTGGGCTAGATTAGGCATATCAATAGCTAATCCGACAATGACGATGTAGGGCCTATGGCCTATTCATTCTTAATGAAACTGTTAAACATGTCTCCAAACATTTCTACATTTGAGCTTCAAAGGTGATCCAGAAAGACTTTGAAAAACAATTATAACTAACTAGTACAATAAAGTGATCTATACCTCTATTTTAGAAAAGGGGAAAGAGGCAGGCCTCAGATGAGACAGTGAGAGACAGAGTTAAAAGTGATAAATACCAACATGACAGACTTCAAGGGAGGTGCAGCCATGGAGAATCATGTGCTAATGCATGCAATCATGAGGATGCCAGTCCAGACATGCCAGCGTGCCAACGTGGACCAAACCACAGTTGTAAAGAGACAGCCGAACCATATGACCATCTTTTGTGTCTGTCACTGGACACACACACACACATGTACAACCTCACACCTCTGAGACAGGGACAGTGTGCAAACGTGTGTAAGCGTGAGGTTTGTAACAGGAGTGTGTGTGTGTGTGTGTGTTGGCATAGGTAAGGCCCAGCACATGTCTGCCCAGTTTTGATTTATGAAAAATGCAGTTACTGCGACGTGCTGACATAGTGACATTAGTGGCATTACCTGCTCTTAACTCATTCACACACAAACACATACCTGCAAATACATAATTCAATACACTGTAGTATGATATCACACACACACACTGTGAGGGGCGATTGGTAGGTCAGCTCTTTTCAAACTTTTTGATGCCAAGGACCCCCCTGTCCCCCAATATGATGATCTCCTTGCAAGGGACCCCCCCCTATCAAAAATAAACGTAAATTTTCATGTACTGAAAGTAATTAGATTTATATAATAAAGACAACATGTTTTTTGCCAAATTAAATAATTGGATTTTATACTATCATTTTACTAAAGCCAAAAGATATTAGTAAATTATTATCTAAAAAATATTTACACTTAACATGTCTTTTTCTACCGACTATTACAGGAATGTTTTATGTATAAACCTAGAAACACATTTTAAAAAACAGAATGAAACTGTAATAATGTCAAATTTGTCAAACATTTACTTTTTCTTCATTTTTTTTTACACCTTTTCTCCGTAATTTTCCATGGACCCCCTAGCACCCCTTTGCAGCCCCCCTTTTGAAAACCCATGATATAGGTTCATTTATATTATAAAGGTACTATAATGAAAATAGATGCTACCTGAGGTTGAACTGTGTTGTCAGTGCAAGGGTATTTTGCATTTCTTTTATACTTCAGGTCAGGGCGGGTTGTCATATTCATTGAGGCGGGTTCGGTTTTAAATGTTGCCAAAAAAAAAAAAAAAAAAAATTTTTTTTTGATGTTTTTGCAACCTTTTAAATTTTTTTTACTTTTTTGTGACAGCTGTTTTACTGATTAAATTGAGCTAAAAAGCCATTAATAGGCTATTTAATGGCAGGTACCCATTGTGGCAACATGTCCCGCTATCACATGGGTGATTCTCACAAAACTGCTCGAGAAAATGTCCTGGTCCTATTTTACTGCAAAATTAAAACCTACAAATGAGAAATGTTATTTGCATATAGAAAATGATGCTTATTTTTAGGGCAATTAAGATTTTTTTACATTATTTTCATGATAGTTACACACATTAAAATTGAGAATTGGGTGGTAAAATTTGCTTAAGTGTCCTGAAAATAATGTCACAATGCAAAAAATCTTGATGCTAAATATTGGCTTCATTTTTATTATGCAAAATATTATTATTATTATTATTGTTGTACTGATTTGGGGTTAAACAAAACCAGGATATTTTCTTGACAGGTTTCGTGAAAATCACCCCAAATAGTCTACACTTTAAACTTTATCTTTT
The DNA here is from genome assembly GCF_019703515.2 of Myxocyprinus asiaticus. NCBI lineage: Eukaryota > Metazoa > Chordata > Actinopteri > Cypriniformes > Catostomidae > Myxocyprinus > Myxocyprinus asiaticus. The sequence goes on along the minus strand of NC_059356.1, from coordinate 45,371,856 downwards.
GTCCTTGGTAATAATGGCGGACATGCCACTAGGGACACCAAAGATCATGTTTTGTTCCCAAAGAATGCACACACAAGTCGCTTTGGATATAAGCACTTGTCAAATGCATAAATGTATGAAATGCTTTGGTCTTCTTTACTATTGCTGACTGCATGAATGCAAATGTCTTTATCGAGTCAACTTCTTTGCCCAAATACTAGCGTATCACTATAATCTTTGCCTGGAAGGAAGACGCACACAGCCCCGTACAGATCGTGGCTAGCCAGTGATGCTTAACGCTAGCTGAAGCCGTGTTCGGTGGTGTTTGCAATTACCCAAGTTTACAAACCAGCACATTACTATGTGTGAAAAATCTGCAAGCAATTTGTGGCAGTGGGGAGGGGAATGGCACATGTATCCCAGAGGGCTTTCAAGAGATGTGGGCTCCAGCGATGAGAGGAACACTAAGAACATTGGAAAGAAACGGATTTTGGGTTACGGCATTCAAAAAAATCACCCCTAAAATGCATCAACTCTTTTGTCAGCACTTTTTCTGGGACTAGCAGGTGGGATGCTGTGCTATGCATTGAATTTGCAGCAGTAATGTTGTCAAAACTCATTCAGCTAGCTTAAATGTGCACTCAGTAATTTTTTCCCAATTAAAAAAGCTTTACTCCTAAAGAAATTAATTGTAATTTTGAAACATATGTATTAAATCATAACCACTCACATGAGATGAGGACTTTAGTCATGTCAGTAACCTTATAAAAGCAGTTTTATTCTACATGGGGTAGGGGCGCCCTTATGAGTGATGCCATTTTAAAATCACATGACCAGCTGAATACTAGCTTACTTGCTTAATCTAAGTATCCGAATTGTTATTGGACACTTTCACTCTTGGATTAAATTAATCATGGCTGATTGTGAATAGTGAATTTCTACAGTGTCATCTGTAACTGAAAACTATTGATTTTGAATGATGCAGCATCCACACCACTAGGTGTCACTGTAAGTCCAAGATGATATGAGCAAAAAGCTACTGAGTGCACCTTTAAATTTCATATAGGTTTGAAACAACATCAGGGTGAGTCAATGCCGACAGAATTTTCATTTTTGGGTGAACTACCCCTTTAAGGTATTTTTAAAGGAAGTGGAGGTCATGGCAGATTACATCTATGGAATGTGCTCCATCAAACATACTGTGGTAAAACTGTTAACACTGAGGCATGTTATACTCTTTCATCAAACATGCAGTCTTCAGATAAGTGAAACCTGCATCAATTTTGTAGCCCTCATAGCAATTTAGGGATAGCATCTCCTATGTTGTGACATCAAACTATGATGTCATTCATGCTCGTGCTTTTCCTTTCCGCTTGGCTAGCACAAGGCACAGAATTAGGCTAAACGCTATGTAAACACAGCGATGGATCACTGATAAAAATCATTACAGCGTAATTCCTTGAGTAGGTGTCACAGGAAAGGATGTAGTTAAGCAAAAACAAACAAACAAACAAAAGCGACTTTAGCATTGAGATAACTGCTAAAACTGAATGGGCTAGTGGGAGAGATTTCAGTTAGCGTAACTCATTGTGTTACTAACCAAATCTTCTACCATTATGAAAGCACAACCCAGATGCTAGGCTAGAAATGTTAGCATATGTTAAAGATAAAACCCTGTTGCATATCTTCTAGTCAGTTTGTTCAGCGTTTGTTTGGAGCCTTAGTTTTGGAAGATACTGAACTATGTAACTTTATGCCACTTTTTCAGCCATTTTGCTCTCGCATTGTATAATTCTGGCATGGTAGCACTACATTGTTTTCTTTCTCAGATTAATCACTTATGATTTGTTCATTGGCAAATCGCTCTGAATAAAAGCATCTGCTAAACAAATAAATAATATGAATGACTGAATCTTCACCCAAAAGCAATGGAAACAGCCAGAACTCATGAAGATTATGTGACTTTGGCGACATTATTTCAAAATGATGTTACGTGGTTTATTACACGCACTGCGGCAGAGGTGAAATGTCCACTGTGTGGTGCTAAAAACAAGTAACATTTTCTCCCAAACAGATGTTTTTAAGGTTCATGGCTTTTATAAAGTTTTAATCAACGAAACCTACTGTACCCCTCTAGCCTAAACTTTAAACCTAAACCTAACTGATACAGTGTCATAAAAAGCAAATGTGAAGCAATTGCTGAAGCAGTCACGTAATTTTTTTTTCTGTGACACTTTCGGCTCACGTGTCAACTTGCATGCTCTTCAGGACTCGTACCCTGGTCCTTTGCATCGCAAGTGCAACTCTCTGTCAGTTGAGCTTCCGCGCAATTTGATCGCACTTGAACAAGCTTGTAAATGTAGTTGGTTATGTAATGCGAACATTATGATGTATCGCCTTACAAGTCATGCGCTATAGTAAAAGTGTTTAGATGTTGTAAGATAGCATTGTGTGAGGAACAGGGCGAAATGTAAGTGTTCATGAACTGATAATCTGCCATTTTTCTCAAGATTTGTGTGAAAGTAAATAAACATCATTGTTGTTATAGCGCCTCTAGTGTTCATTTCACCATTAACCACCGCGATACGTACAACGAGCCATGCGAAAATCAGGTGTAGTGATATGATTCTATTAGATGAGGATGGAAAACAATGAAGGGAAATCTTGAGAAATCTTAAGCCTACTCAGCTTGTGTCCAGTTGCGTCATACCGGACAGTTATATGCACGGCCCGATGCACATGACTGCCACTGCACTAATTTTATGTTTGTTGAGATTCAAACCTGGGATTAGGACTGTTGGGAACACAGACAACCTTTCAAAACACGCTAAGTTTGCTTTTGATTGATGTAATTGCCATATCATGCAGAATCTGAAGATCAGCAGTACACTCTTATTGATAACTTACAGTACACTCTTGTTGATAACTTAGAGCATAATCAAATTAGCCAAAATGTTAAATTAGCATGCAAAAGGGGGGCTTACACACAGTTTACACACATATAGCAAAGCAAAACCGTTTTTACGCAAAAAGGCTTGTTTTATCCTTCATGAATTGTAAAACCGGCAAGCAGCACCAGGCACTTCAAATGCCAACAGTGTTACAATACTGACCAACACTTTGAACTCTGGATCTATGACATCATCCAACATCGGTTGGCAGAGAGACGTTGCATGCAAATGGATTAGTCGCTGTACCAAAACTGTGCTAATGGCATCCACTAAATTTAGAATGAAGGCGATTACCCAGAGACACATTTTTAATAGTGTTAGCATTGCGTATATGCTTTCATACAATGATAAATTGATATAGAGGTATTTTAGTTGTAGCATGGACTCTTGCAGAAAATTTTTTTTTATTTAAATGACGGGGATTCTTCTGGTCATAATTATACCCAAATACATAAAAAAAATATGAAATTATATTTTGCATAAAGAAAATTAATCCTATATTTTGGACCATTACTATTTTTTTTTAATGTTCTTTTTTTCTTTTTGCATTGTGACAGTTTTTAGGACACTTAACTAAAAATATGCTGTTGTATAATTATTTTTTTTAATATTAAAATAAGTCAAAATGAAAGGCAGTACAAAGAGAGCACCTCTATGATGAATAAATATTTTACAATTTAAATAATATATTACTTTTTTCACATTGCAGTAATGAGCATATCATCATTAACAGCTTTTTAATTTATTTATGTTTATAATGTTACAATTTAAAAAAAATATTAGCTTTAATTTCTCTATGCAAAATACAATTAATTTTTTTATTGCTTTTGATTTTAAAGTAAAATAGGACCAGATATTTTTGAGTTTTTTATTTAGTTTTTATTTCTAATTTATTTTCAATTTGTCCTTTTAAATTAGCTTTGTTTTCAATTGTCTACGCTCTGTGATTGTTAGTTTTAGTTCAGTTTTTTTTTTTTCATTGCTATCTAGCTTCAATTAAGTTTTAGTTTTTTAATGGAAACTAAAGTTAATAATTCCTTAACTGATATCATTTAAATATGTTTAATGCTGTTAAAATTTCTCATAGCCATGTTAGCACTATCTAGTGGCATTTTCATGTTAACTGAAGGCAGCTGTAAGCATTTCAAAATGTTTAATAAACTATATAAAAAAATTATTAAATTTTTATTTTATTTTAGTTAGTTTCATAGTCATAAAAATATTTGACTTTAGTTTCAGTTATTCAGATGACATTTAGTGTTTATTTCAGTTTTTGTTAACGATAATAACACTGGCGAAAACATACAGTATAGCATGACAAGTTTAGACGCATGATGTGGGACTGTGAAAACTGGAAAAAGGAACAGATGTCTGAGGAAACACACACGTACACACACGCAAATTCACACAAGCACTACAGTTTCCGAGTGTTGAGCGCTTCGCAATCAAAGAAATAAAGGGGCAATCTAGCACACAAACAAGAGATTCCCCGTCACCTCTGCCAACAAACCGGGCCCTCCTCTCGCCGAACAAGGGATGCACTATTGACTAAATCCCCCCCCCCCCCCCCATGTCTTTCTCTCCCTCTCTCTCTCTACTATTTTTCTCTCTTCAGTCGACCCTCTGCCAGTCTGCGAGGCATGATGCCAACCCTTTCCACTGCCGGGCACTCTGCCCTGCCCTTTATGCAAATACCTCACTGCCATCCCCAAATCACAACCAACTCTGTCTCCTTTCTGCCATGTCTATACCACTCTCTCTGTCATCTTAAGCAGTCTTATGGTGTCTCTGTTTAACACCTTCTATAACCAGGCCCCAGTGCCATGTTGGCATCTCTCATCGGTGCTGTGCTGTTACTTTAAATCTTGGACTCAGTCATGATCAGGTTAACAATCGTTTGTTATGAAGACAACATGAATGGTCTGAACAAATCATTATAGGAACAAAAAGTGAAGACAGAAAACAGATTTAAATGCCTCAAAGTGTTTTTTTTTGTTTGTTTTTTTTAATTATTTTTTTATTACTATTATTTCAGCAGTGTTTGCAACCCGTTTTACTTACATAATATGAAATTATTTGAGTAAAACATGATACTCAACTAAGAAAAATTAAGGTGGGACTTGATTTTATGCATCAGAACTGATTGGATCATGAAAAGTGGACATTACAAACCAGATCGGAGGAGTGGAGCTTAGAAAATAAGAAGGATTTGCTACAGATGTGTAAAATATACTTTAAAATAGGCTTTTGATTTGTGTGAGAACTGAGTAAAAGGAAAGAGACGCAAACGGAAGGAGAAAGTCCTAAATAAAGACCAATACATGTTTCCTCTATAGTCACCCTTGTACAGACAGAGGAGACCTGTGCCAGCACACATACACAACAGCTTGCACAGGAAACCACTTACACACACACATGCAGAGAGACATACAAATATGAGGATATTTACTTGAATATTAAAGACATTAAGGCTCATTCTACGAAATGGGTGCCATTTCAAAAAGGTGATTTTCAAAAGGCTTACTTCTGTAAGATTTCAAACATTTAATCAATCAAAGAATATCCTGAATTGTTAACAAATTGCATTCTGCCATTTCAAACTAAATGAATTAATTTTAATATACATTGTGATTTAACTATGCCTTTAGAAAAATAACAGGGTTGATGGTACCAGATATGCCTTCATAAAAGTAACACTGTTTATGGTAACAGAGTTCATTTGTACATTTATGCATTTGGCAGACGCTTTTATCCAATGTGACTAACATTGCACTCATTACAGGGACAAACCCCCTGGAGCAACCTGGAGTTAAGTGCCTTGCTCAAGGACACAATGGTGGTGGCTGTTGTGATAAAACCAGCAACCTTCAGCTTACCCGTTCTGTGCCCACTACGCCACCACCACCCCATAGTTGATGGTAATAGTTGTACCTTCGGAAAAGTAACAGGATTGATGGTGACAGCTATGCCTTCAGAAATATTACAGGGTTGACAGTAACAAGGATGATGGTGACAGCTATGCCTTCAGAAAAGTTTCAGGGTTGACAGTAACTGGGTTAATGGTAACAGCTATGCCTTTAGAAAAGTTACAGGGTTGACGGTAACAGGGTTGATGGTAACAGGGTTGATGGTAACAGCTATGCCTTCAGAAAAGGTACAGGGTTGACGTAACAGGGTTGATGGTAACAGCTATGCCTTTAGAAAAGTTACAGGATTGATGGTAACAGGGTTTATGGTAACAGCTATGCCTTCAGAAAAGTTACAGGATTGACGTAACAGCTATGCCTTCAGAAACGTTACAGGGTTGACGGTAACAGGGTCGATGGTAACAGCTATGCCTTCAGAAAAGGTACAGGATTGATGGTAACAGGGTTGATGGTAACAGCTATGCCTTCAGAAAAGGTACAGGGTTGACGGTAACAGGGTTGATGGTAACAGCTATGCCTTCAGAAAAGTTACAGGATTGATGGTAACAGGGTTCATGGTAACAGCTATGCCTTCAGAAAAGTTACAGGGTTGATGGTAACAGGGTTGATGATAACAGCTATAACTTCAGAAAAGAAACAGAGTTGATCATAACAGCTATGCTTCTAGAAAAGTGAAAGGGTTGATGGTATCATAGTTCAATGGTAGCAGCTATACCTCCAGAAAAGTTACAGCGTTGAAGGTAACAGCTACGCCTTCAGAAAAGTTACAGAATTGACGGTAACAGGGTCAACTTTGGCTTAATTCGTCCCATACCATTTGTGCTATTGACATGGATAATATTTAAAATTTTCACCTGGTGGATTATAAAATGAAAATCCATTAGACTTTCATTGAAGGAGGGACCCGAGACAAGAATATAGGCTTTTTCTTTTTTTTTTACTTGGGCCGGTAAGCACCCACCTAGCAAACACCCAGAACACACCAGCAATGGCATAGCAATGCACTTAAAACCACTCAGAATGGCTTGATGGCATTAATGTCTATTTTGCCATTACTAGTCTTCTACTGAATGTCACTTCAGTGTTTATTACAAAGAGAATGTAGTATTTAATGTTTAGAAAAATGCTAAATAGTATTTGCAATGTTAATGCAGGACATAAAAGACCATTTTGTAGAACAACCCATAAGATCTACTTCCAAAACTCACAAGATAGTGAAAAGGTTTCTACTTTGTACTCAACTATACCTATTTGTATAATGCATAGATGTATTTGGAATTATAAACTTATCCTTATTTTAATTTATAAGTGTACAATATCCTATAGAACAGTTCTTTGTAACTAACTTTCTAACATGAAAAATAAGGAAGGAATAATTTTCAGCATTTATAAGGTGCTGACACTAAAATGCTTTCTTATCTGAGAGAAGAGTGCAAATGCAAAATGAAGTAAGAGATTGCAGTTGAGCGGTTCAACTTAAACACCCTCTTCCTATCGGTAAATATGACTGCCCACATCCCTTTCCCCATTTCCTTTCTAAACTTCCTCCTGTTGAATTAATAAAGATCCAGCAACTTCACCTCTCCAGGAAACCAGCGAACTGACGACAGACAGCAGCGGGAGGTAAACAAAACAAACGAACCGCAAAACGTGAGAACTTAGCATGATAATCTTATGCATTTTATCATAGATCTTAGAAAGATTGGATGAAATAAGCAAACATATTCAATCTAACTACATTATCAAAGGTTTGACCTCATCCAGAAATGAACATTTTTACTTATTTAATCATTCATTCCAAACCAGTATGCATATTTTCTTTTTTCCCTGTGGAAATTTTTAAAGAATATTTACACATGCCTTTTACATACAAAGAAAGTTGTTCATAGTGATCACATGTGTCAAGCTTAAAAAAAGGACAATAAATACCATAAAAACATCATTGTATGGACAACATCCGTGAGAATATTTTTCAAACATTCTCCTTTTGCGTTCCAAGGGGGAAAAAACAACATACCGGTTTTGAATTAAATAAGGTTGAGAAATTATGCCAGAATTTTCATTGTTAGGTGAACAATCCTTTTAACCTTAAAAAAAAAAAAAAATCAAAAAGTTTAGAAGTTATGCCGCCAAAATGGTATTGTTCAATCGCCCCTGCATATTAAGCCATAAAATATATCCTCCGTTTTTCTAAGACCTGTGTATTTATGTTTTATCTAAACAATTTGCATCTAAGTTTCCACTCTGAAGCATAGGTTGGCGGGTAATACCTACAGAGCGAAGAAATAAACCCATGGATCAAGACTCCAAACTATGGGATTTTGTAACAGAGTCTCTCTCTAGAGGGGCGTAATTGGGTTACGGAGCACAACAGCACCATTGTTTTTACATCGGATGAATTGTACCAGCGACATGCCTTTCTCACAACAAACTTTTTTTTTTTTTAAAGGGGAATGCATCTCTTTTGTGTGGCTTTTACTGCTGGTATACCTTTTCCTTACGATGAGCCTATAGAAAGAAAATTTGGGTTTTCATGCTGCCCGCTGTCCTCCCTAAACAAGACAAGTGCCTCCTAACTAGTTGCATGGTTATGGTGTATTTGTATATGTTCATTTTCTCCATGAAATACAATATGCTTGTGTCAACCATGAAACTAAAAAGATGTTAGGTAGTATGATCAACTCTACTCAGAAACCGTTCACTTTCCCTGTACAGTACACAGCAAAACATTTTCCTACAGAGTATTTTTGTCTTACTTTCTGGTAAAATATGTAAACATCCTGTAACTACAAAATATTACTTGAGAAGCAGAACAACATAAGATATTATGTCCTGTTTTCAGAAGAATATTTTAATTAATGAAATGCATTTTCATTAGTGGACAGTACAGGCTACGTCTCATTAGAAGCAAAACTACAAAAGTTACTGAACGTTTTTTGAACCGATTAGGTTTCGTCCTTGGTTGCTGTTGTGCATATGAAATGTTGACACAACAGTAGAGACAAGATTCTGTATATGTGATTTTCGATTAAAATGAGGTTTGTTTTTCATGCATGCTCTTAGCTGCACTTGATCGCTGGCGTGTGGTTTCCAACTGGCGCTGTGGAAGGCCGCCTGTTTTTGGGCTGTGTGCATTTCTCTGCTTTCACATATGGCTCCTATTCCACATGTATTTATCAGAGCTACGTCAGGCGCTCTGCAGCTGGGTGTAGAGCACTGCGGTAAGACAGAGAAAGAAATAAAGCGGGGAATGTAGAGGAATAGATATTGAAAAAAAAAACCGTAGACAAGAACACAGCAAGACTTTTACATTTTCTAAAGAAAACATGAGCATTTCTTGCCCATGCAAAACTCACCGTTTCAATGCTACGGTGTTATGGGTGGTTGCTAGGGCATTCCTGTGTGGTTGCTACAGTGTTCTAGGTGGTTGCTGGGATGTTTCTAAGGTGTTCTGGGTGGTTGTTAGGTTTTCTGAGTTCTTTTATTAATTTGTTGCTATGCAGCTGCTATGGTGTTATGAGTATTTGACAGGCCATTGCTGTCTGGTTGCTTGGGTGTTCTAGGTGGTTGCTAGGAAGTTTCTAATGTGTTCCAGGTGGTTGATTAAGGCATTACTAAGTGGTTGCTTTGGTTTTCTGAGTTGATGTTAGTGCGTTGCTATGTGGGTGCTAATGTGTTATGAGTGTTTGGCAGGGCATTGCTATGCTGTTGCTAGGGTGTTTTAGGTGGCTGCTAGGATGTTTCTAACGTGTTTTACTATGTGGTTGCTAAGGTGTTATGAGTTGTTGTTAGTGTGTTGCAATGTGGTTGCTATGGTGTTATGAGTGTTTGCCATGGCATTGCTATGCTGTTACTAGGGTGTTTTAGGTGGTTGTTAGGATGTTTCTAGGTGGTTGATCCTGATAAGGCTTTCCTTCTGTACGTGGTTGCTAAGGTGTTCTGATTTGTTGTTAGTGTGTTGCTATGTGTTTGCTATGGTATTTTATGTGTTTTCCAGGGAATTGCTATGCAGTTGCTAAGGTGTTCCAAGGTCGATGCTTGGATGTTTCTAAGGTGTTCTGGGTGGTTGATAAGGTTTTCTGAGTTGCTCTTAATGTGTTGCTATGTGGTTGCTATGGTGTTATAAGTGTTTGCCAGGGCATTCCTATGCGGTTGTTAGGGCATACTAGTTGTTTGCTAGGACATTGCTAAGGTGTTCTGGGTGGATGATAAGGCATTACAATGTAGTTGCTAAAGTTTTCTTAGTTGTTGTTAGTGCATTGCTATGCAGTTGCTAGGATGTTCTAGGTGGTTGCTAGTGTGCTGCCAATGTCTTCCAGAGGTTTCTAGGGCATTACTATATGGTTGCTAAGATCGTTAATGTGTAGTGATGTGGTTGCTATGATGTTATAAGTGTTTACCAGGGCATTGCTATGTGGTTTCCACGGAGTCCAGAGTGTTTTTAGGCAATTGCTAAGTTGTTGCTAGGGGTCTTCTGACTGGTTTCTAGTGCATTCTGAGTGGTTTTAAGTGCACTGCTATGCCATTGCTGGTGTGTTCTGGGTGGTTGCTAGGTGGGTGCTTACCGGCCCAAGTAAATTTTAAGTATTATACATGTCCATAGAACAAACGGTATGGGATGAATTAAGCCAAAGTTTAATACTTAGGATAGGGGGTTTGTTTAAATCCAGTTACACAGTCAAAAGAAACTCACCAAGTTTAAAAAACAGATTTTCACAGAGTCCATGTTAAACAAGGATACACTAACCTTGGAAATCTTAAAATGTCTGTTGTTTTGCAGCTCTCACTTTATTTTATATGTTATCTTGGGGTTAATTCAACCGCACACTTGGCCTCAGAAGTTAAGCGAAAGGGTCCAAATGACGTCCTGGCTTCTGCTAGAGTCCCTGAGCTTCAGCCAATGCAGTTCTAACTTTAGTATGGAAATAAAAAAATTGACATATGAAAGCAAACACAACTGAACATAAGGAAGGTGATATGGAACTTTTCTTGGAAGGCCTGTCTTCTCTTTGTTTGTATAAGTAACGCCACATGCTAAATGTCATTCTGCATTATCCTGCTCCATGACTTGTTTTCAGTTTTGTTATATTTTTCTTGAAACCACCCAAAAAGCCTGGCGACAGGAAGGGTTAACCAAGGTGAGGTAGGGTTTAAAGTATAGAATTTTTAATTTAGTTCACTTTTAGCTCTGTTTTATTTTGAATGCTGTTGAATTTCTTGGGCCATTTAGTGTTATCGCTATCCAATGGTAATTTTATATTCAATCAAGGAAGGTTGTAAAGTTTGACATTTTATAACATACTGTATATCTAAAATTAAAATATATTTTTGGTCGTTTTTATGTATTTCAGCTCATATTGGAATCATGATACATAAAAATGTATTTCAGTTTTATCTTCTATTTTTTTGTTTCAGTTAACACAAAATTTGTATGTATTTTTAATTTAAATTTTCGTTAACAATAACAACACTGCAAGCTAATGTTGTGTTTTTCCATCAAAATTTGGAAAAAAAGGGAAAAATGCAACATGACTGGTGACATTTTTGCAAAATGAAATTACGTGGTTCCTCTAACAAAAAATCTAGAGTTGCTGCAAACTTGCCGCAAATTAGCCACTCATAAATTTTCACATGAAAATGAGCTTTGCGGCAAACTCTTTAATGACACCAAAGGTTTGCTGCAGGTTCAACACTACCGGTGAAGAGCAGCAAACTTCTGCCAAACATTTGCAGTTAATAACAAGCTCATTTGCATGTGAAAATCCTGAGTGGTGAATTTGTGGCAAGTTTGCAGCAATTTTGAGGCAACTCTCGAATTTTTGTATGAGTCATTACATGTATCGCCGCAGTTCTGGGGCAAAGTGTCTACTGCGAGTAAAATTTTCTCCCGAGTTTTCTATCGAGTTTTAAATCAACAAAACTGACCTCCCAACCCTAAACCTCAAACCTAAACCTAACCGTTAAGTGTCATAAAACACAAATTTGTGATGAAAAATGCAATTGCTAAAGCAACCACATGAACCACATCATTTTGTGGTGCTTCTATGACACTTCCGTCCCTTGTGTCGACTCGCATGCTCTTCAACATTCGTTACCTCGCTTCTACACCCTTTGCATCGCAAGTGCAACGCTTGATCATTTGAGCTAACGTGCAATTTGATCACACTCGTTTTCCTGTGTTTTTTCACCTAATGCAAAGCTAGTGTCTTAGCCATTCAAATGCACGCAAACTGATTCCGGTAAACATTTCATGTTCCCTGCAGGGCTTAAAATAATAATAATCTGCTAGATAAAAAATTAAACATAAAAAAACTAAAAGTCTAGCTGGACTTGCATGCCAGGTATGAGGGCGCATGGATTTTCGCATTCACATCTTTCTGTAAAACTTGCGACCAGTGATTAACTGTCTGGTAGAGCTGCACAATTTCATAGCGGTGCAGGGCGTCAACTTTCACTGTAGTTATTTTACACTACACAGGGCCTGTCAGAAAACCCTGCAGCTTGTGTCCTGCAAACCACTGTCAGCAGAAGCTCCAGAAATCCTGTCCACGCACACACACACACACACACACACACACACACACACACACACACCCTCCTGTGCTCTGTTTGCTCACAGCTGCCGGGCCTCCTCAGGGTTCATGTCAGGTAAAGATATGCTATATTATGCAACCTGTATAGATTTTCCACTGCTGGATGTTAGCCAACTTCGAGTGACGAGAACTGCCGTGCTTTGTTCCCTGCAGAAGCGATTCCTTGAAGGGCTTGTTGACTAAACAGCACGGAACGCCATGCCATGTGGCCACGAGTTACACTCCACACATGCTTGTTTACGATCTGCTGTTGTTTTTCACTGCTTTTTTGTTTTCATGAAGTTCTGAAAAAATCATAAGCAGAAGTGTTGAGGAGTAAATAACTGAAAGTAGCAACGCTACTGAATTTACATTTTACAGTAGTGTGACATTAGAAATAAGCTCGGCTGAAATAAAATGCAAGGGCATTAAAAAGGGCATGCTAGCCAATCAGCTGTTTTCAAAATAATGCAGCTTTTCCACACTGATTTTCAATCTAACAAAATCAAGCAAAATTTAGTTTGGTTTATGCTTAGGCTAAAAAAAAAAAAAAAAAAAAACCTTGGACAATAGGTAAAAAAATAAAAAATAAATAAATAATAATAAAAAAAATTCCCCAACACTGGTACGCAGATTGTTTGGTTTGCTGTGCAGGGACTTTTTTGACAGAGTCTTAAAAAAATAAATAAAATAAAATAAAAAAATAAAAAAGAAGAAGAAAAAAAAGAAGCAGCTTTCCTCTTCACTTCATCACCCACCAACCCCCGAGACAGGAAAACTCTCTCCCGCTGCACGGTGAACTTGTGAGGTGCTCGGTCTTGGTTTCTCTCACACACCGAATAAATACCTCAGAGTGAAATGCACGCTGTGTCACACTGTGAATAAATATAGGTTCCCTATCTGTCACTCACTCGATGTTGTGTCAATGTAGTGACACTAGGGGTCACTCTTGGGAGCCCCAAACACCTCTGATTTTGAAAATAGGCCAATGGGAATTGGCGAGTGGAATTTGCATGCCACTCCCCATGGACATACGGGTATAAAAGGAGCTGGCTCGCAACAACTCATTCAGATTTTCTCTTCGGAGCCGAGCGTTTGCGTTCAGTGCACTGAATCCAATCTCGTTACTTTCATCTCAAACTGCTGGATCTTAAGGTGCATTTCAGCTGCTTCTCCCCCTCTGCACCCATGGAGTGCAGAGAATGCCCCTGGGCACTTTGGCATAACAAAAGAGTATATTCAAAAAAGAGTATATTTTCTGACTAAAAGAGTGGCACTCATGGAACGTCTTTTTAAAGATGCCTTTCTGTTTGTGTATCATTCCTGGTTGTGGTCGTTATCTCTCTGTTTCTGATGGCCACGATTGCTGTCTTACGTGTCTGGACGCTGCCCACACGGAGACATCGTTCGTGGATGGGTCATGTCCTCATTGCGAGAACATCACTATGGCAACGTTGCGGTCGCGGCTTTCCTTCATAAGAGGGCAAGCCACCCCAGCGGCTCCTCGCCTCGGTCCTTATACCTATGGGTATGAGGCCGCGTCGGTTAGCACTGGGGGCGATTTGGGGATTTCAATGGGAGCACCTCCGCCGGGTAAGCCCCCCACAGTCCTCCCATTCCTCAGCATACTCGCTTGCCCCGATCGGGCTCTCAGATGAGACCACCCGGGAAGACGATGAGCTCTTGATCGCAACATCGGAGAGCAGGTTCATCCAGTCTGACGCGGAGGCTTCGGCTGGGCTTCCTCCTTCGGGTATGGTCACCAAGTCTCAGGCCGACGCGGAGCTGACGGACATGCTTTCGGACATGAGTGGAACCCTCCACCCTCCCCTGAACCCTCGCGGCTCGATGATTGGTTCCTGGGCCCAGAGCGCCACTCATGGCCACACCCCGCCCCGGTTGTCTCTGATGACTAAGGCCTCATGGCATGGTCTCTCGGGCAGGCGATGTCCACCCTGGTGGTCCAGGAGTGCCACATTTGGCTCAACCTGGTCGAGATGAGAGAGGCTGACAAGGTGCGATTCCTTGACTGTTCAGCCACACCGTCGAGGATTTTGCCCAGCAGTTCTCGGCGGTGAAGCAGCAGACATAGACTATTCAGCACATCCTGCCCTGGCATGGCTCAAGACCCTGCACCTCGTCTGCTCGTCGCCAAGGGCGTCCTCCTCCAGCAACAACAATGGCTCCACCGCAGCCCCCCCTGCGGCGACCCAGGGACGAGGAGACCCGCTACGCTGAAGCTAGTGGACAGACCACTCCATCCCCCGGTGGAGGGCTGGGAGGAGAATCTTTTTTGTTTCATTTTATTTTGCCACATGCCCAAGAGGCTGCGGTAGCCAAAAGTTCAACAAAAGAGTGATTTTCTTGTTCCCTGGGTCACATATCCGGCGCGTACGGCCGTCGTCACGACCGCCGTCCACCGTCCCATTTCAGCAGGTTTGGCAATCCAGCAGCAGGCCCCCCGCCCCTGTCCGCCCAGCTGTGGCATGAACATGCCCACACCGGGTTGCTTCCGACGGACTGCGGGGACAATATTCCTCCACCCCCCTCCCCGGCCAATCTTATGGTGGGTATCAGGAGCCAGGTAAGTGCTTCGATGTCCATGGACTCAGCATGGCCACGGGGCTCGAGCCCCCACAACGTGGTGCCTCAGGCTCCGCCCCGCCGTGAGGTCCCACCCGCTAGTACGTCCGACGTGATTGTCCCCTTGGTTTCCCTCACCCGGAGTTTGGACGCATGGCTTGTGCTCTCCAACCCGTCGCAATGGCTGACCCGGACCGTCCGACTCGGCTACGTGATTCAGTTCGCCAGGCGCCCGCCCAGGTTCAATGGCATCTGCTTCACTTCGGTGAAGGGCAAGAATGCCGCTACCTTGTGTGCGGAGATCGCTACCCTTCTACGGAAGGGTGTGATAGAGCCTGTCCCTCCGGCCTAGATGAAGAAGGGGTTTTACAGCCCCTACTTCATCGTACCGAAGAAAGGCGGTGGGTTGCGGCCAATATTGGACCTGCGAGTACTGCACCGTGATTTTCACAGACTCAAGTTCAAGATGCTGATGCAAAAACGCATTATAGCGAGCGTCCGGCATCGAGATTGGTTTGCGCGGTAGACCTGAAGAACGCGTACTCTCGGTTTTACTTCGACACAGACCCTTCCGGTGGTTTGCTTTCGAGGGCCAAGCATACCAGTACAAGGTCCTCCCCTTTGGCCTATCTTTGTCCCCTCGCGTCTTCACGAAGGTCGCAGAGGCAGCCCTTGCCCCGCTAAGGGAAGTGGGCATCCGCATCCTCAACTATCTTGAGGACTGGCTAATCCTAGCTCATTCTCGGGATGTGTTGTGTGCGCACAGGGATCTGGTGCTCACGCACCTCAGCTGGCTGGGGCTTTGGGTCAGCTGGAAAAAGAGCAAGTTCTCCCTGGTTCAGAGCATCTCTTTTCTCAGTTTGGGGTTGGACTCAGCCTCGATGACGGTGTGCCTCATGAACGAGTGCACACAGTTGGTGCTGAACTGTATGAAGATGTTCAGATGGAGGACAGCAGTTCCACTGAAACTTTTTCAGAGGCTCCTGGGGCATATGGCATCCTCAGTGGTGGCCACACCGCTCGGGTTGATGCATATGAGACCGCTTCAGCACTGGCTTCAGACTCGAGTCCTGAGATGGGCATTGTGCCACGGGACACATTGCGTGGTCGTCACGCTGATCTGTCACCGCCTCTTCAGCCCTTGGACCGACCTAGCATTTCTACGGGCAGGGGTTCCCCTAGAGCAGGTCTCCAGGCATGTCATGGTTATGACGAATGCTTCCAAGGTGGGCTCTGGCACCATATGCAATGGGCACACAGTCGCCGGCTCTTGGACTGGCCCGCAGCTGCGTTGGCACATCAACTGCCTCGAGTTGTTGGTAGTACTGCTTGCCCTGCGGAGGCACCGGCCGTTGATCCAGGGCAAGCATGTGTTGGTCCGGACGGACAACACTGCGATGGTAGCGTACATCAACCGCCAAGGCAGCCTACGCTCCCGTTGCATGTCAGCAGTGCCTCAAGTCACTGCAAGCCACTCATATCCCGGGTGACCTCAACACTGCAGCGGACGTGCTGTCACGACGCGTTACGCTCAGGGGAGAGTGGAGACTGCACTCCCAGGTGGTCCAGCTGATTTGGAGTCGATTCGGTCGAGCGCAGGTAGACCTGTTTGCTTCCCGGGAATCCTCCCAATGCCCTGACCGAGGCACCCCTCGGTATTGACGTGCTGGCACACAGCTGGCCCCTGGGACTATGCAAATACGCGTTTCCCCCAGTGAGCCTACTTGCACAGACCCTGTGCAAGGTCAGGGAGGATGGGGAGCAGGTTGTCCGAGTAGCACCCTACTGGCCCACCCAGACGTGGTTCTCAGACCTCACACTCCTCGCGACAGACTGCGGTGGTAGACACGATCACTCAGGCTAGGGCTCCCTCTACGAGGTGCCTGTATGCCTTGAAGTGGCGTCTGTTTGCTAAGTGGTGTTCTTCCCGACGCAAAGTCCCCAGAGATGTGCAGTCGGATCGGTACTTTCCTTCCTGCAGGAGAGGCTGAAGGGGCAGCTGTCCCCCTCCACCTTGAAGGTGTATGTAGCCTCCATTTTGGCACACCACGATGCAGTAGATGGTAAGTATTTGGGGAAGCACGACTTGATCATCAGGTTCCTGTGGGGCGCTAGGAGGTTGAATCCCTCCAGACCGCACCTCATCCCCTCGTGGGACCTCTCTGTAGTCTTTCGGGGTCTACAGGGAGCTCCATTCGAGCCCCTATAGACAGTTGAGCTTAAGGCACTCTCTTTGAAGACTGCCCTCCTGACTTCGCTCACTTCCATCAAGAGGGTAGGGGACCTACAGTTGTTCTCTGTCAGCGAAACGTGCCTGGAGTTCGGTCTGGGCTTCTCTCACTTGATCCTGAGACCCCGACTGGGCTATGTGCCCAAGGTTCCCATGACCCTGTTTAGGGATCAGGTGGTGAACCTGCAAGCACTGCCCTGGGAGGAGGCAGACCCAGCCTTGTTGTTGCTGTGTCTGGTGTATGCTTTACGCATCTATTTGGATCGCACCCAGAGCTTTAGAAGTTCCGAGCAGCTCTTTGTCTGCTTTGGCGGTCAGCGGAAAGGGAGCGCTGTCTCCAAACAGAGGATCGCCCATTGGGTCATTTACGCCATCGTGATGGCATATCACGCTCAGGACGTGCCGCCCCCTGTGGGGCTACGAGCCCACTCTACTAGGAGTGTGGCAGCCTCCTGGGCCCTGACCAATGGTGCCTCTTTGGCAGACATCTGCAGAGCAGCGTGCTGGGCAACACCCAACACCTTTGCGAGGTTCTATAATCTCTGGGTTGAGCCGGTCTCGTCCCGTGTATTGTCAGGTACGAGCAGGTAAGTTCCGGGACAGCTAGCCGGGTGTACCGCTTGCGCATAGCACCTTTCCCCTCCCATGAGGTGAAGACGTGCGCTTTTGACTCCCAGTCATGTTCACAAGTTGTGATCCCTGGATGACATTCCTCCTTAGCCCTGTGGCAGACGAGTTTGTGGAGAAACTGCCAGCCCAGTACATGTGCTAACTAAGCCCTGTACTGGGGTAAGTGCTCCACATGCGCTGGTTCCCCATAGGTGACCCCATGTGATATATCTTCCGCTAAATCGTTTCCCTGTCGGTAAACTGCGTCTTCCTTTGGTAGAGGTTCCTCTGCCCCCAGTCACCGTGTTTGTAGACCTCCTCCCCCATTGGATAGGACATACCATGGGACTTCTCCACGTGACATACTTCCGACAAGACCACGTGACGTATTTTCACTCAAAATACCCCCCCCCCCCCCCCCACCTCCGGGCAGGGTGTTGTCTCTGCGGTGTCTTCCCCTTGCGAGTGATACCCCCCCGATATAGACACTTATGGCCCCCAGCCAGTAAACAAAATTCCACTCTTTTTGGGGAGAAAAAAGAGGAAAAAAGGCCACGGTTGGGCTAGCCTGTCCCTATTTGTTGGGCAAGTCGACTTGTTCCCAAAAGACTGTTCAACGCTCATAAGAGCATTGGGGGAGGTTATGTGACGGCCTGGTGTGCTGGCTACGAGGCACACATCGGTCTGTCCATCTCGCACAGCCAGTCCATGTAACACAGTTCAGCTTATTGTGGCATTTCGTATAGGGACCCCTAGTGTCACTACCTTGTGAGTGACAGATAGGTAACATCCTGGTACTTTCGTAACCTCCGTTCCCTGATGGAGGGAACGAGACGTTGTGTCCCTCTTGCCACAATACTGAACTACCCGCTGAAATGGCCGGGACCTCGTCTCGGCTCCTCAGCACAAAACCTGAATGAGTGGTTGCGAGCCAGCTCCTTTTATACCCGTATGTCCGGGGGGAGTGGCATGCAGTTCCACTCGCCAATTCCCATTGGCCTTTTTCCAAAATCAGAGGTGTTTGGGACACCCAAGAGTGACCCCTAGTGTCACTACATCGACACAATGTCTCATTCCCTCCATCAGGGAATGGAGGATACGAAAGTAACCAGGACATTTTAGTTAATTTCAGTTCAATAAGCCTATCTGTTATGAGAATTTATGGTTGTTCTTCAGACTGCAAACATTACAGATCCATTGAAAGGCGGTGGCAAAAACTCTTTGAGACTGATATGATATCTTCAAGTACTAATACACAGATAATAATAATAAAAAAGGACAACAGGAACATTTTTATCTTTAAAGGATAAAACTCTTTCATACTCTTTCATAATTAGGAAACTTTACAGATTTCTCAGAATGATTTCAGATGGAGCCACATTAAGAGCCCCATATCTCTGGAATTTAACTATATAGGGCCTTAAAAATTAAGATACAAAAATTTAAGTCTGTTCAAAACCAGAATCTAAAAATATATTTGCAATATTTCTGGAGTTATTGACACCCCAACTTTGGAAAAACAACACACACAAAAAAAAGTGTCTTTTTTCCCATTTTTGGACTCACAAAATCAGTTCACAATGGGTGAACTGATTTTGAGCCAAGGATCTCTGGTTAAAGGGATAGTTCCCCCCAAAATGAAAATTCCCTCATCATTTACTCATCCTCATGCCATCCCAGATGCGTATGACTTTCTTTCCTCTGAAGAACACAAACTAAGATTTTTAGAAGAACATTTCAGCTCTGTACATGCAAATGAATGGGTGCCAAAATTTTGAAGCTCCAAAATCCAAATAAAAGCAGCATAAAAGTAATCCATATGACTCCAGTGGTTCAATCCATGTGTTCAGATACGATATGATAGGTGTGGGTGAGAAACAGAACAATATTTAAGTAATTTTTTTTATCATAAATCCTCCTCCCTGCCCAGAAGGGGGCGATATGCATTAAGACTGTAAATCACCAAAAACAGAAGAATGAGAAAGTGAAAGCGAAGGAAAAAGGACTTAAATATTGAAAAATAAAAAAATTCTAATCTACACCTTTCACAACACTTCAGAAGGAATGGATTTATCCACCAGAGTCATCTGGAGTACTTTTATGTTGCCCTTATGTGAATTTTGGAGCTTCAAAATTTTGGCACCCATGCACTTGCATTGTATTGACATACAGAGCTGAAATATTCTTCAAAAAATCTTTGTTTGTCAAGGAATGACCTGGTTGAATTATGCTGGTTTGGTGCTGGTCTAGACATGCTGTTAACTGCCAAAACTGTGCTGTACTCAACCAGGACGGTCATTCTGATGAAGCTGGTTGGCTAAGGTGGTCTTGCTAGTTAAGAAGCCTGGTAAGCATACCAGCAAACCCCGGTGACCAGCAATACTGGTCCTTCCAACAGGGTTAAGCAAAAGTCTCCATTTTGCTACAGGCACAGAAAATCAGTTTGCAAGTAACTGGAATTCTCCTATAAAACAAAATCAGCTCTGTTCAATCATACTCTCTAACTATCTAAATAATAAAAATTCAGTCTCATGTATGAATGCTGTTGCTGATAATCTCAACTGCACATCTGCAACTGTGGGCATGTTCAGGTTCGGGGTAAACGTGCTAATGCGATGCACATTGACTGTCGGAGTTAGTGGACGCTGTCCGTTTCCTCTCATGCGCTCTGCCGGTGCTGGCCGTGATATCTGCAGTTGCCGCAGGATTGGCACGCATGAGTAAAGAATGCACACCTGCGTCTCATGTGCTTAAGTGTGTGCAGGTGCGAGAGTGTGTACATGTGTGTGTGCGTCCACATGCATTATGCATGGGTGTTTTAAATGAGTGTTTTAATTGACAAAGGGATGAAAAAATGAAGAGAAAGCAGGAAATGATGAGAGAGAGAATAGAAGTTTACATTTATTCATTTGGCAGACACTTTTATCCAAAACGAGAAAATCAGTACATGTGTTCCTTGGGAATCAAACCCATGGCCTTGGTGTTAGTGCAATGCTCTATCAGTTGAGCTAAAGTAACTGAAATTGAATTCTATGATTTCGTTCGGGTGGTAAAACAGTATATACCATGCAATGCTAGAAATGTGAAAATGGGTTGAGATTTCATACTGTTTTTGCCATTTTACCTCCTTAATCTGACATATTTTTGAGTGAAACAGGTTTATTCCAATAATTTTTCCATAGAGATTTAATAAAATCCATCATAAACTCATTCTAAGTCATGAACCAAACCAACCAGCTCTGAGGTGAACCACAACATTACAAAGTTTTAATTTTGTAGCAAAAAAGTATTTGAAAATCGAACAAAAAGACGAAGGTACAAGACTGTGTACTGAATACCTTCAATGAGGGAATGAACAACAACCCCATGAAGCATTGTAAATCTAAAGTTGTTGATTATAAGGGTAGAAACAATATATTTCAATTTTATATACAAGTATTTTGAGAGTTTAGGGAGACTGACTCGATAGCGTCATTCAAAGTGCTTCATGGGAGTGGGTGCTCACTGTAGTGACTGTTTGCCGTGGGTTGTTTGCCCCGATTCTCTGATTCCTTCAGGATTCACAGGTAGTGTAATTTTCCACCAGGAATTCCACTATTAAACACGTATTTTTAAAAGTGAAGTTGAAATAACACGGGCTGTTGGCTTTACCAGAATCATATACAACCTCATAGCTCATTGTAGGTCTTAAGAAGTTTGTAAGATATCATTAAAAATCAATTCCCCTATGGAAAAATGTAATATGGTTTTACTTCTGGAACCAGACTGTTGCACTCTATTGGATACACGTGGCATACAAGTAAAACTCCTATGGATCCAATGGAGCGTGAAGCCAGAGCGGGAAAATTTTGCGTAGCAACACCGCGCACCCAACCCATGCCAACGCTGGCATAGCTATCCACCGCAAACATGCCCACCCATAAATATAGCAAACACTCACTGAGGAGTACTAAACACTGTCCTACAAAGAATAAGAGAGAGTTTATGGATGCATTCATTGACTATTGCGTACATCTTCCACGTACAGTGTACGACTGTGTACATCTGATTTCCTATACCATCGTCCATTTGTCCTTTTTTATGCCAACCCTAATATTTCACCCAAAAATGTAAGGAATTCAGTTCAATACAAGTTTGCTCAATCAACAGTATTTGTGGCATAATATTGATTACCACAAAAATTTATTTCGACTCGGTTACAGTGAGGCACATATAATGGAAGTGAATGGGGGCCAATCCGTAAACGTTAAAATATTCACCATTCCAAAAGTATAGCCACAAGACGTAAACAATGTGCATGTTAACATGATTTTAGTGAGAGAAAATCACTTACTAACCTTTTCTGTGTAAAGTTATATCCAATTTTACAACTTCGTTGCCATGACGACATAACGCCGTAAACCCTAAAACCCTAAAATGACTGTAAAAATGTCCATTTAAACGACTTTACAGCTCAAATAATGCACAAGTTCTAACAGAAGAATGAATGTATATGCTTTTATAAAATAATAATCTTGGACCCTCGATGCCACACTGGAACCTCGATTTTTGCTTTTTTAAAAAAGGAGGGATGAGTCGAAATGATCTTTTGTGTCAGTCAACATTTCACCACAAATGCTGTCGATTGAGCTTAATTTGTATTGCACCTGGAACATTCCTTTAAAATTTGGTCATTATGTATAATTTTTTATACTATTATTGACAACATTTATGATTTTTTGTCATTTTGGACCTTGCCCAAGTACTCATTCACTTTCATTATATAGAAAAAAAGTGGCCAGCTGGGTATTCTTCAAAAATTATTTTTTATGTTCCTCATAAAAAACAACATTACAACAATTTGGGTGACTAAATAATGAATGAAATGTTATTTTTTTGGGTGAACTATTCCTTTAAAGATTAAAAGCATTTTTCATCAGCTCAAATCATCCTCTAGCCGACCGTTCAAAACATGCGTTTTGCGGCTTATATATATATATATATATATGCAAGCTAAATTATGTAATTTGCGTTTGTGTTCAAGTGTGTGTTCCATTACCATGGCAACGGCGCAACATATCAGCAAGCACAGAGGCTCAGCGGCGCTACGGGCACTACCAGAGTTCTGCCAAGGCCTAATCCATGCCAGTAGTGACATGAGCGAAAGGGGAAGGGAGGACACAAACACACACACATACACACTGGATATCCTCCTATTCTTTTGGCTGGAGACTCCCATGGCAAAGACAGTCGGAATCCATTCTCCACGGATACATGGACAGCTGTGCAGATGGTGATGCGAGCCGATTGGTTTGGGCCTTTCTGCATGAAGCTTAAGATAAAAACTACAAGGCACTTTATTCTCAGCAGTATTCTTCCATGCCAGCTTGCATATGATTCAGCCTGGCTTTGTCTTTCCCACCACCTAATACACTGGACAGCAGAATAAAACAGCTCTTTGTGGCATTTATTACCGCTATAAAAAACTGAACATTTCCTCCTGTATTTGAACTTCTATAAACCCTGAGATATTCGTTTGAAAGGCGACGAGTAGTTCTTTAGTGTAAAAAACATTTATAGGTGAAGGGTGTAAATTGTATGAAACTAATGTCACCAAACAAAAGTGCACAAAAACAACAAACCTATGATTGGCTAACTTATACTGTAGTTGTCTCAGTACATTAAGCTGAGATTGGAGAACATTTTTTTCCTTAAAAGGCTGAAAGCACATTTCTACAAATAAATGCAAGACCCGGTGATTGCTGATAAGTGGCAGTAACTTTCAAGAGTTCATGTCATGACAAATTATCAATCACACGATTGTGTATGTGATGACCAATGACATCAAACCTGGGAAATAATTTCCATTGATATTGTAATCGCAATTACTAATGTCAGACCAGTTAATAGAAGCTACATTAAATACTTGTTTGTTAAACAAGCTGAGAAAGGTTGTGCTGAATGACTTATTGCTATTTTATACATCAGCAAATCAACTTCACATTTTAAAACTTTGTTTTAAAACTTGCGCATTAGGGTTGTCATTACTGATAGGACTATAGACAAAGTTAAGCTTTCTAATTCACTGCCATTTCATTGCTTAACGGACTTGTCTGGGATCCAGCCTGATCTCATGAAAATTAACCCTTGTGTTGTGTTCATTTTGTGCTAACACATTTTGTGTTCCCGGTCAAAAATGGCCAGCCCACTAAGATTGTTATAAATCTCTCATATTTTATATATTATCACAAGATAATGTTTTAGATCTTTTTATCAACTTGTTTTTAAGTAATTATGAAAGGTTTCTGTAATAATGAAAATTTTTGGGTTTTTTTACATATAAAAAAAAAAATTAAAAAAAAACATTATTGATAGAAGGATTAATTGAACTGAGCTTATACCGGGCCAGTGAGGAAACACTCCCGGCTGGGAGTAATAAGTACATAATTAATTAATAACCACTTGACAAAACAGGTGTCATTTTAAAGCTTAGAATCTGGACTTTACAATGCATGCAGCTGATCCTACCAATTCTTAAATAATGCTTTTTAATTTGCTGACAAATCAGAACTGTTTCGTTCTCATCATTTGCAAATTTGTTATAACAACGACTATATTCAGAGTTGGTAAAACTATAAAAAAGATGAGATAGCCATGTGTTATATATCGTTGGAAAGGTCTCAGTTAGTAGAAATCAATTTTGTTTCACACAGAGGCCAAACTACAGTGAGTATTAGTCTATGAAATTCCCACTGACACACATAAATACAATAAACAGGGGTGGCTTTTTGTCACGTTTTTTCTTATTACTTCCTGAAACATACATATAACAGAGACAATGACATATTGTAACTTACAGCAGACTATCCTGATTTAAACACGCCCAAACACAACATAATGTGATCTTGAAATATTCCTTAAAGAGTGTACATGGTAAGACGATGCACAAGAGGGCGTTCAACACTTTTTTCTTAACGTGTGTGTGTATTTGTGTGTGTGTGTGTGTGTGTGTGTGTGTTTTTTGTGTTTGAGCACAAGTCCACATTTGTGTTCATCTAAAGGATTGGGATGCTCCTGAACACTTAATATTTCTGTATTTTGTAGTCTAATTCATTCATTTCCAATAGCTGGTCATTTTTGACCGGGAACACAACAAGTGTAACAAAGTGAAATAAAGCCAAAAACATTTAAAGGAAATGTTCACATTTTTGTGTGTGTGTGTATATGTGTGTGTGTGTGTGTGTGTGTGTGTGTGTGTGTGTGTGTGTGTGTGTGTTTTCAGAGACCATATGTGAACTAAGTCAAGAAATTTAAAAAAAAAGTACGGAAAAAAAAAAAAAAGTAAAAATGACCGGAACACAACATAAGGGTTAAGTGGTTCATTACAGGTTTTGCTGCAGTTCCTAGGAGAAATGTCCTCTGAGTTGTTCTAAAAGCAAGTTTAATGTTCTCCCTAAAAGATTAAGTTTTATGGTTAATGCTATATGGAGTTTTAAATTGATAAAACCTTCCCCCTAACCCTTTAACCAAACCTAACCGACAGTGTCCTAAAAAGCAAATATGAGATGATCTTTTTTTCTATATTGAAATGAACAAAACCGACGTCCCTACCCAAACTGCTACATTTAAACCTCACCGATAGTGTCATTAAAGTAAATGTGAGATGAAAAACACAATATTTGAAGCACCAACATCATTTCGTTGTGCTTCTAAGACACTTTTGGCTCACGTGTCAGATGCAGACAGGAGTAGACTTTAAATGGAATGCTATAATCATCAGTTTTCACGATTAGTTGCGGCATTTGTAATCTCGAACACTTTTCCGATTAATTCCGATAAATTAATGCAAACATGAATGAGATTTGAGATCTCCGGCAGAGAGGAAGACTTTGCATTCAAAATTCCATATGTTCCCAACATAAATCTGTGGTGTGGCTTCAGAATACTTCAAATTTAGTGTACTAGTCATATGGGCAACTTTTATTTTGACTTTTTGTTCTTTTTCAGAGCTTGACATTCTATTCTGCTAAATTTCTGCATTTGTGTACAGTACAATGGAAGAAAGACATTCGGGAGGAATTCACTTAACAGTTGCGCCACTTTTGCACGTGGTATTTCAGCACAAAAACCTGCATCTTATTCACTAACCACCCGCAATCTATAGTTTAAGCAGACGCAAATCAGTGCTGAAACTGCGCTACGTCTTAAGTATTTAAATTCAGTCATTGTTATTCATTTCCACGCCAACACGCCTCCTTTTTTGTAAATTAGGCTTATTATAGATTGCGCTTCATTCACGAAAATTGCCTGGTGCAATTTGCATCGCACTATTACCACTAAATGAAAACAAGCTATAAAATGAATTTTATTTAAAAGAGATGCTTGTTTACATTTTCTATCGACTATATCAGCAATAATTCATCGAATAATGATCAAATGATAGAGAAGAGCGTTATAACCTGGCATATACCCAGATATGGGGTGTAGTCAAGCGCGCTTTCGGCATGTTAAAGAGATCATGCCATGATGTCAGTGATGATGTTCATTCCTTCCAAAGTGTGTCAGATTGTAGTCTGCTGCATCCTCTGTAGTATAGCGCTTAGTATCGGCCTGCAAGTTTGGAATTGTGCATGCAAACTGCGTTTAGCAGTGATGTTGTGGTTGTGTTTGCGCCGCTGCCTGATCTGAATAAATCTTTTTTGGGATACAGCAAAAAACAGCCTGTTTGATTGTAAGGGTCAGAGAGAGGGTAGAAAATGGTCATGAAAAATCTACATACGACTCAACTAACATAATGAACCTCAGGGATATATAATTTTATGAAAAACAATTTATGATCCCTCTAACATTGTCTCTAAACACCGCTACGGAATGTCTTTATTCGTGGCCTTTTATTATTGATGACCTCAAAGAGGGTGAACGAGGGCTTTGACAGTCAGCTAGGGAACACGGCTGTTGCCCCGTGAGAATGAATAAGTAAAAGGAACAGAGTGTCTCTGTGCCCGTCTGGCATTGTAACCATCCCGCACTCCCTTTCTGTGCCATGAAACCAGCGTGACTCAACGCCACTGGACACCGTTTGGGCAAACGCGAGACTCTGGTTTCACCAGCAGACTGATTATCACATGAGCGCACAATACCAACACGGCCCACTGATGTGAAACGAAAGATCGACTAGTTGTCTTCTACAAAAGTTCCTGCCATATTCTGCCTGAGAATTGCAATGTAGATCCAAATCTTTGATCATCGAACTGCAACATTTGACAAGTGTTTTATTCATCAATCACTCAACAATGCAATAATCACTATAAAAACATTAGTAATAATAATTGTCCTGCCGTGAGACATGCTATCCTTCGTTATCTAAAATAATAACAATTTAAAAAATGTCAATTCTTCTACAATTACAGTGTAATGCACTGTTACAAAATGCAGTTTTTTATGACTCATATTAATTGAGACTATATGGAATATTTGTCATTTAAAAAAATGCATTTGTCACAATGCAGGGACATTTAAAATTGACAAGTGAATGAAAAAATGTTGATTAAATATGGTGAAAAATCTGTATTGCATGCAGGAGTGCTTTTCTTTTTTTTTTTTTTTTTTGAAGGTGGCAGTCCTGGATCACTGGGCAAAAAACAGAAGAAGAAGACATAACTAAAGAAAAAACACTTTTTAACAACTTAATTCTTTATATAGAATAGTTCCAGTCTATTGGTAAATAAACAAAATTGCAGTTGAATTTGACATTAGACATTTTACAAATGAAGCTTCTGTTACCAGAAAAAATTCAAGCCCATTTTTACTATAAAATCTCATCTCTGCACAGTAGGTGGCGATATGCACAAAAAATGTGAATCACCAAACACACAAGAAGAAGAATGTGAAAGTGAAAATGGAGATTGATAGTAAAAAAAGGACATAATATTCATCTGTTTCTCACCCACACCTATCATATTGCTTCTGAAGATATGGATTAAACCACTGGAGTCTTATGGATTACTTTTATGCTGCCTTTATGTCCTTTTTGGAGCTTGAAAGTTTTGGTCACCATTCACTTGCATTGTATGGACCGACAGAGCTGAAATATTCTTGTAAAAATCTTAATTTGTGTTCTGCTGAAGAAAGAAAGTCATACACATCTGGGATGGCATGAGGGTGAGTAAATGATGAGAGAAATTTCCTTTTTGGGTGAACTATTCCTTTAAGCCCTCAAGCAGGTGTTCCAACTCATTTTCCGGGCCTTGGGAGCGAAGCTATACTACAGCTTCACTACAGTCCAGAGTGACTCTAGAGTGTCTAAGTCATTTTTGAGAGAAAGTTAAGCCTTTTGTGGCCGGATGGCTTCAACAATCATAGTTTTTCTTCGGCCAATTCTGCACAGATCCTCTACGTTAAAAACATTTATTAAACATCAAACCTGAAGAGAGAAACAAAACTTTTCTCCTCTGCTCATTAAAATGTAGATCCAACTGCTAGAAGGTGTGTATGCTCTTAAAACTGGCTGCAAATCGTACTTGCACAGAACTCACTGAAGTCTTAGCGTCTGGGGTTAATTAAAGCTGAAATAGTAAAATAGTATTTGGCCAGGCCAATTAATTGATATTTGGCTTTGTTAAGATTATGAGCAGCGGCCAATTGCTGTGCCTGATTTGTCGAGTAACAGAAGTGGTCATTCTAGAGTGTTAGTTCTAAAATCTACGCACAAATTTGACAATGAATAATGCAAAAATTCTGTTTTATTTTAAAAAAATATATATTTTAAGTAATTATTGTGTAAAGTGTATATATATATATATATATATATATATATATATATATATATATATATATATATATTAAAAATGTTTGCTTCTGTTCAGCAGGGATGCATTAAATTGATCAAGGATTACAGTAAAGACATTCATAATGTTACAAATGACTATTTCTATTTAAACAAATGTTGTATTCTTCAAACTATGTGTTCATCCAAGAATCATACTTGCAGCCATTGTAATACCAGAATTTGACTTGCAAGTGTTAAGTGAAATGCAAGTGTACTCAATACCTCAGCAGATAAAAAAGACACTGTATTGCGATGTCCATTCTTCATTAAACAGCACAACCTTGTGTTTTTTTGTTTTTGTTTTGTTTTGTTTTTTTTGCATACCAAATTAGCACATAAGAATGATTTCTTAAAGATGAGGTGCCACTGTGTATTCTTAGTGTACTGGAGTAATGACTGCTGAAAACAGGGCTTTGCCATCCTGAGTAAAAATTGAATTTTAAAATAAATGAAAATATAAAACTCTTATTTCAAACTGTAATAATAATTTGCAAGATTACTAATGTTCTTGGCAGTATTTCTGATCAATTTATTCCATCCTTGGTCAACAGAAGTGTCAGTTTTCTTTCAAAAACGTCATTGGCCACCCTGCTCTCTAGATATTAGTATTAGCGCAGCATTGAAAAAAAGCACTCGGCCGACCACTATTGTAAAATACATTCATCCCCCATTGTGGTGTGGTAGACCAGACACTGTTCATGCCGTATTGGTTACTTAAACCAACTCCTTTGAAGTGGTCTGTTAACATTTGCTTTTAAATTGAAGGCACATCTGCAAACTTATCCATGAAACAGTGATAATATTTCTAACACAGCTGCATAAAATTCCAGTTCAGTATGGGGACATGATTTTTACTTCAAATCACTCTCGTCACTTTAGCCTCACCTAAATTATATGCATGACATAATATCTAAGCTATAGGTCTACTCTTGACTGAGGTTGCATGTTCAGAAATGTAAATATCCATGAGTGTTAATTACTGAGTGTGATCTGTATACACCAAGGCTTAAAAAAGCAGGTGTGACTCACTCATACATAAATCTCTCTCTTTTATTATACAAAACACAAGTACATAACTAGATATCATTTTTGATGTCGACACTCATTTTCAGCACAAAGCAAATTCATGTGATTCAAAATGATTTGTAGCATTTCTTTACTAAATAAGAGGACATAACACAGAAGGTGACATTATGATCATTACAATTAAACAGTAAAAAGCCTCAACAACCAAAGATATTTTTTTATCCGTACCATTAATGTCTTTAATGTATATTTTAACTTGTCAGACTGCCAAAACAATTTACGTTGAAAATGTCTTTTCTTAGCTATCAAATACATTTTCCCTTCTGCGTTTTTTATTTTTATTTTTATGTGCCATTTGTTTACTTCAATTACATTGCATGAAAAGTTTTCTTTTTTTTTTTTTTCAGTAACTCAATTAACATTTTATTTACATTTAAAACCATTAATGGTCTTCCAGACCTGCTGTCATTATTAATAGGCATCAAACAAGCCAAAATGTAAATGTATTCATGAAACGCATAGCTCCAAAATTCAAGCGCAAAGACCGGAGACACACAGACTCGTTCCCCTTTCAAGAGTAAGAACGTCCCAATTGAAAAATTCCAGTAAATATATATATTTTTTTAAACTGATCAAATTAAAAATATATGTTAATAAATGACAATAGTTAGGCTATATATTTTCATGTTCTGTTTTTTTTATCTGTTTTTAATGCATGAAAAAAAAATAAACGATAGATAGATAGATAGATAGATAGATAGATAGATAGATAGATAGATAGATAGATAGATAGATAGATCTCTGAATTTTTTAATCTAGGCAATACAAACTTGAATCCATTCTGTAATATAATAATATAATATATTTGTTTTTCCAGTTGCGACTGACCCACTTGCGTTGTTTCCTCTGGAGCAGGCACAGGTATGATTCAGTGTAATACAAACAAGAAAATATGTAGATTTCAGACCCAAGAAATAAGTCTGCTTACTAAGAAACCACCTACACTACGATATGGCAATTTACAGTAACGTGCACATGTCATGACTTACAGTAAACGTATGGATATATTTGAAAAAATAAAATACAAATCTGATACATGCTATAAACAACCTCTTTGACGTTCTTTTCAGACTCAATATGTCCATTAAGTAACGAAATAATTCCATGTTGAATTTGCACCCTTTAATCAATTAAGCAATGCGAGTGTGAGCACAGTAACTATTGTATTTTAAATGGGAAACAGAGTGCAGCTTGCTTGCCCAAACAAAAACACACACTCCCTGGTTCTGCAAGCATGCGGTGGGGGCATGTTAGTAAAAATAAATAAATAAAACATTTAATAGAACCACTGTAAAAAACCAGGAATGAATTAAACGTTGCACATGCAGTGCAAGCCAACTGTCTGCCAAGAGAGAAACATAAACAACTTCACCATCTGACAGTGAGACTGCACTAACTGCTGCAGTAAAACTTTGAGAAAGAATCGGGAATAATGGGCAGCTATTCTTGCAAGTATAAGTTGGGTTGGATAAATGCAAGTACAGATGCGAGACAAAAAAAAAATCTCTAGAAATGAGATAAATAATGTGTGTTAGTGAGTTTAGAAACAGACGTAATAAATTAGAATTTGTCTTTGTTTATAACCTGATTTAAATGCCACAAGCAAACACCTGTTTGGATAGTGGTTTTCCAACCATTATTCTTTATTCATTCTGCGTATGTGTAAACCTCTGCCTTTGAGCTCTCATACCACAAAGTGCACTTAAAATACATGTCTTGAAATGTTTATTTACATAAAACAAACAAAGTGCATATCATTTTGTGAGCATTTTTTTTTTTTTTTTTTTTACAGAATAACTAACTATAAACATTTATCAAAAGTGCTACATTGTTGCAATACTAAAACAGAAGATTCCACTTAAAGAGAAGGCAAAAATATTCTCAATAGCCGTGCCAATACACTGTCATTTCAATGCAAAACATAAAGTATAATACCATTGGATTACAGTTCAAACAAAGCACCAAAAAAATCCTTCAGATGCAACTGAATGCAAACTACCTTGAATGTAAATGTATCAAAAAGTGCAATTAAAGATCAAATAATCAGATCATTTCGCATAAATCTAAAATGTCTTAAAAGACATCTTATAGCAAAACTAGTATCAGAAAAAGATGACTTTGGATCAGTCGAGCACAAGAACATGGTGTGGGAAAAAAGACTCTTGCGCATAAAATACTGCAAAAACACTATATGAACACGACAATTAATAAAATATTTACGCAATACAATTTTTACATTTAAATAAGAACAGCCCAAAAACAAAACATTGCTGCAATATGAACTAAATTAAACCGGGGCCAAGGCTTATAGAATGCTTGTGTAGCGGTGCAAGCACACAAAAATTAATAACAGCAAAGAATATGCTATGAAAGGCATTTGAACATGGTCTTTCAGGAAGAAAAACAAAACTGTCTTTTGGCATCAGTTTGCAATTCTCATAAGTTTGGGAACATCTCAAGGAACAGAACTTGCAAAAACAATATAGATTCAATATAGCTCCATTAGATGGTTTCAGATTCATCCAGTGTACATCAGAAATGAATAAAGTTCTGATCTAAAGTCAGTATTCTCGCCTCTCTTAAATGTCACCAACCATATCCAGGTATGAATAATAAAACAATCATAGCAAATCTTAAAATGCAAATGCATCACAGCAGATTTAAAATGAAAATAGGCACAAAAAAAATAAAAATAAATAAAATAAAAAAAATAAAAAAATACAAATATGACTTAAAAGAACTATGGACATCAAATTAAACTATAGCTGAGACGTAGCATGCATGTAGCCCTACAAGCACACAAAAATTAATGACTGCAAAGAATATGCTATTAAAAGTATCTAAATATGACCTTACAGAAATAAGCATGTGGTTCAGCATTACTTTGCAATTCTCATAAATTTGGAAACAACTCAAGAAACTATAACTTATTTAAACAGCAGATGCAGATGCTAAAGTCAATGTTTCCACCAGATGCATAGAGATCTAGTTACAAATTCTAAAACCATATATGACCTATATAACAATAATAGCAAATCTCCCATATGAGATGCATAACAGCAGATTTCAAATGTCACATGGGCATTCATGGATTCTGATAAGAAAATATGGCAATGCTGGCGACCTTTGGCCTCTCCAAATCTTTAATCTCTCGGGTATTACAGGGCAAACATGATCTGTGCTTGCTAAGCGATCACGTTATTAAAACTCGTACAGAAACAACGTCAAACGCAGGACTTTCCAAGCCCGTACGCATCTTACAATCTCCACAAGTCAAAGATTTGGAGAGGGGAACAGAGCGAGAAAAACTTGCAGTCCAAAGTCTATGTATCCATGCACTGCTCCTCCTCTGCCCTGCTTTTATATCAAATAGATTTGCAGCGTAGCGCCATTTTCTGCTCAAACCATGCGCAAAGCAACGCGTAAAAGAAAGTTGGAGACGTGCCATCAAACAGAAAAGTGCAGAAGACAGCTCGCGCACAAACGCAACAGTCGCAAAGAAGAAAGGATCGCCGAACAGAAACTGAAACGACTCAATCCTGCAGAAGAATAAGGATTTGTTTACCTGTGTGAGGCAGTATGGAGAGTACATGTTTATTTTTCTGATGCGTTATTGAATGGACGTGTTGCGCTGGGTCCCGCTCGCTCACTCCATGCTGCTGTAACTCCGCCTAAAGCGCTTCAAAGTGAAAGCTTGCACAAAGTTTTACGAAGAGAAAACTTTCTCTCTCTCTCTCTCTCCCTCCCTCTTGAACACTGTTTCTCTCTCTCCCGCTCTCTGTCTCTCTCTCTCTCTCTTCCCTCTGACTGAACAAACGTCTTATCTGTCTGTCCAATGCGTCTTATGAGTCACTCAGCTTTGAGTGTAAATGCTTGGATGGTTATGAGAAGGTACGATTTTGATAGTATGGTATAGTATAGTATTATAAAGTATTATTATATAGAATAGAATGAAACAGTATAGTATTGTATAATGTGGTATTGTATAGCACAGAATAAAACAGTATAGTATAGTATTGTATAGAATAAAACAGTAAGCTGTAGTATAGTATATTGTAGCATAGCATAGCACAGTATAGTAAAATATATAACAGTATAGTATAATATAGTGTAGTATTGTATAGAATAGAATAAAAGAGTATAGTATAGTGTAGTATAGAATAAAACAGTATAGTATAGAATAATATAGTATTGTATATACTATAATATAATAAAACAGTATATTGTAGTATAATAAAGAATATTATAGAACAGAATAAAACAGTATAGAATAGTATTATATAGTATAGTACAGAACAGAATAAAACAGTATACTGTAGTATAGTATAGTATACTATAGTATAGTGTAGCATAGCACAGTATAGCACAGTATAGCATAATATATAACAGTATAGTATAATATAGTGTAGTATAGAATAGAATAGAACAAAATAGTATAGCATAGTATAGTGTAGTATAGAATAAAACAGTATATAGTATAATATAGTATTTTATAGAATATAATAAAACAGAATATTGTAGTATAATAAAGAATAGTATAGGATAGAATATAACAGTATAGAATAGTATTGTATAATATAGTATAGTACAGAACAGAATAAAACAGTATACTGTAGTATAGTATAGTATAGTATAGTATAGTATAGTATAGTATAGTAGGTTTTACATGGCAAAAAGTGAACATATGCAGCAATTTCTATCTGATCTGTCTCTGAAAATTACATTGTTAGTGTAACCTAATTTAGTCAAGCTGATTTAGTCAGAGTAAATTATATTTTTGACTTGATTAAAAGTATAATTCTTTCAGCTAATTAAGATATTAAAACAAAGCACATTTTATAGCATAATATACTTTAGTATAGTATAGTATAGTATAGTATAGTATAGTAGCCCTTACATGGTAAAAGATGGAAATATGAAGCTATTTCTACCTGATCTGTCCCTACTAGTACTTTTGTTAGTGTAAACTAATTTAGTCAGGTTGCTTCAGTCATATTAAATAAAAATTTTCATAAAAATAGTTCATTTGGATGTTACCACATTAAGCACATTTTACAAAAAATATGCAGCTATTTCTATTTGATCTGTCCCTTAAAATTACTTTTGTTAGTGTCATTTAATTTGGTCAAGTTTATTCAGTTATATTAACTTATACTTTTTACTTGAATAAAACCAGTTAATTTAGATGTTACTACCTGAAGCACATTTTAGGTTGCCTGATATTTTTATAGTAGGTCTGTAGTATAGTATACATAGTTAAAAGTAAATATATTCAGCTGTTTCTACCTGATCTGTCCTTCAAAATGTACTTTTATTAATGTAACCTAATTTAGTCAGGTTGATTCAGTAAAATTAAAATGTATTTTGACTTGAATAAAACCAGCTAATTTAGATGTTACTACATGAAGCACATTTTAGGTAGCCTGATATTTTTATAGTATAGTATAGTATAGTATATTATAGTATAGTATAGTATAGTATAGTATAGTATAGTATAGTATAGTATAGTGTAGTATAGTATTATATGGATTAGAATGAAATAGTATAGTATAGTTTAATGTGGTATTGTATAGCACAGAATAAAATAGTATAGTATAGTATAGTATAGCACAGAATAAAACAGTATAGTATAGGACAGTATAGCATAGAATAGAAAAAACAGTATAGTATAGCATAATATAGTATAGAATGAAACAGTATAGTATAGAATAGAATAAAACAGCAAACTGTACTATAGTGTAGTGTAGTATAGTATAGCATAGCATAGTATAGTATAATATATAACAGTATATTATAATATAGTGTAGTATTGTATAGAACAGAAGTGTATAGCATAGTATAGTATAGTGTTGTATAGAATAATATATTATAGTATAATATAGTGTAGCATAGAATAGAATAAAACAGTATAGTATAGAATAATATAGTATTGTATAGAATATAATAAAACAGAATATTGTAGTATAATAAATAATAGTATAGAACAGAATAAAACAGTATTATAGTACAGTAAAAAGTGAAAAGCTACAATATTTCTACTTGATCTATCCTTTAAAATGACTTTTGTTAATGTCATTTAATTTGTTCAAGTTTATTCAGTTATATTAACTTATACTTTTTACTTTTATTAAACCAGTTAATTTATATGTTACCATATGAAGTTACTATATTAAATATTTTTATGGCACACTATAGTATAGTCAGTTTAACCAGGATTCATGGCATACAAATGTTTATATAATGTTGGGTAATATTTATAATAACTTTCATTAATAATAATTCATTGCCAAACATTATATTTAACAAAGCGTATTCATTCAAATATGAATCTTGGCACTTTGAAAATATATGAATAAAAGTTGTGTTTTTGACTATTTGAATGTAAATTGATTAATGGTATATTAAACATTATATAATTATTGTTTTATATAATTATGTTTGTTAATGTAATTAATAAAGGTCAATATGAAGTGTTACCATGCTGATGTTATACTGTATATAATTTTATTAACAAACTACGTGTGCTGCATACAATGTACACTGACAAAAAACAATGTGTCTGTTTTTGACCACATAAATCTAAGAAAAGCACAAACAAGTGCTTTTTGAAAAATATAAGTAAAAAATATAAATATATTTAATTATGTCTTTAAATGACTGTCGCATGTAATTTACTTATTAGTGTATTAACTGTAAAGGACAAATGGAAAATCTGGACTACAACATGCACACACAGTGGTGGTAACGCTGTCCTGTTTCAAACTTCTAAATGAATGTGCTTTGCAAAAACATGAAAGGGGTGAGCATTGAGGAAAGAGCAGACGGTAAGAGTGGAGGTATAAAGTTTTGGAGCATGTCCTTGGGTGGGGATTTCTGGTGGGGGTGAAGTCATTGAGCAGGAGCGGAGCTGAAGACTGGATGTGCCACCGGAGGCCGGGAGATTTATGAGGCCCGACTGCCTGTGTAGCTCCACCGCAAGCCACTGCAGGGGAAACAAAGAGAACTCGGCACTGTGCGGCCAATTACAGCCCTCTGCCAGGGGAAACAGAGAGCTGGAGAAGGGAGGAAACTGGGGAACAGTAGAGCGCAGGACGACCACACAGGAAACACATACCTGAGTGAATCATCATTTGTCTTAAGATAACCGCCGGTTACCTTATATAACCCTTGACATGTCATGTGTATACAGTTGACAATAACATATCTAATGACAATTTTCAAGATCTTTGAAATCTTCAAACATCAGGATTTCAGGCTTAAATGTATATCATTTTAATACTTACTTTTTACTCACTCTTGTGTCATTCTGAGCCAGTTTATTCGTGAAGAATACTGAAAAACGCTACACTTTTTTCCATACAATGAAAGTGAATGTTCAGCCTAAAATACGGCCGTACATCTCCTTTTGTGTTTGTGAAGAAACTAGGGTGAACTATTCTTTTTAAAGGAATATTCTGGGTTTAATACAGGTTAAGCTCAATCGACTGCATTTGTGGCATAATGTTGATTAGCACAAACATGTATTTCGACTCGTTGCTTTTCTTTAAAAAAAAAAGTAAAAATTGAGGTTCCAGAGAGGAACTTACAATGGAAGTGAATGGGGCCAATCTATAAACATTAAAATACTCACTGTTTCAAAAGTATTGCCACAAGACGTAAACGATATGCATGTTAACATGATTTTAGTGTGGTAAAATCACTTACTAACCTTTTTGTGCAGAGTTATATCCAAATTTACAACTTCGTTGCCATGACGACGTAACGCTATAAACCCCAAAATCCTAAAACAACCGTAAAAACGAAGATTTAAACAACTTTACA
Organism: Myxocyprinus asiaticus; assembly: GCF_019703515.2. Taxonomy (NCBI): domain Eukaryota; kingdom Metazoa; phylum Chordata; class Actinopteri; order Cypriniformes; family Catostomidae; genus Myxocyprinus; species Myxocyprinus asiaticus. The sequence continues at coordinate 45,334,291 of NC_059356.1, read as the reverse complement.
GCTCAAATAATACACAAGCTTAAACAGAACAATTAATGCAAGTGCTTTTATAAAATTATAAGCCTCACATTTCTGTCTTTAAACCCTCCAAGAATTGGCCTCATTCACTTCCATTGTAAGTGCCTCACTGTAACCTCAATTTTTACTTTTTTTTTTAAAGTAGGGATGACTTTAAATTCTTTTTTGCGGTAATCAACATTTTGCCACAACTGGTCTTAAAGTTACTTAATAACAAATAACTTATTTTCAACATTAAGATTTCAGGTTCAGATTTAGAAATTTCACACAAAAATGAAGGTTCTGTTATCATTTACTTACCCTTATATCATTCATTCCATATGACTTTCATTTTTATGTGCAATAAAAAGGGGAATTTCTTAAGAATATTCTGACCGTTCTTTTCCATATAATGAATGTGAATGGTGACTGGTTAATATGAGGTCATAAAAAACTGCATGCATAATAATTATGAACTGGAAAATGTTAGTTTTATAGAATGTCACTCTGTTCGACTCTGTTTGTCACTGTACGTTCATTGAAATTTCATGTCAACCACTCATAGACCCATTATGTTACCAAATGAGGAGTGTATTTTTTTTTATTTTATTATTTATTTATTTTTTGGTAACTTGGTTCTTTTGAGGCTACTAAACTTATTACAAGTGCATGAAAGTAGATGGATTCAATGTTTAGGGAATTTCCCCTAATTTTCTACCCTTTGCCACCCCGAGATCCTGATCTGATGTGTAACAAAATGACACAAAACCAGTTCAAAGCCATGAAGTGAGACAAGGTTTTCCCTAAACTGAATACACTTCATAGAAACGCAATAACTCACGTACCACCTCTCAAGATGTGGCCCATATTTAGTGGTTTGAGTGGGTACAAGTGTACTCAACTAACACATGACAGAACCACACGCTAGGACTAAATCAGGAGCGGGTGGACATACTGTACACAGAGCAGTACATTAATATTTACTTGTATTCATTTGGCAGACCTTTTATCCAAAGCGACTTACAATTTTAACCAGTCTATGTGTTCCTGGGAATCAAACCCATGACCTTGGTTTTGCTACAGTAGTTGCTGGTGTTGCAATGCTCTACCAGTTCAGCTACAGGAACAAATTGCACATAGTTTACTGTGAAGCAAATGAAAGGTTTACTTTAAGGTTTTTATACTGAATGCTTATTTTTGTCATTAGTGTTACATGTGGTCTAGTTCAGTAGTTCTCAACTGGTTTTGCTTCATGACCCAGCTTTAATATTGGACATCAAGGTGCGACTCAACACAGTGCCGAAATTGTTTATCATATAAAACGAAACAAAAATGCACTTAAAATAAAAACATTCATATTTAGTAATATGTCCATTAAATGCCAACGTTATTACGAAATCGACATGTTGCTTCCGAATGTTCATGTACCCTGAAATCAACCTCATTCTGCTGAGTTACTGACATTTGCCAGTTCAGTACAAAAGCATACACCTTTCCCTCTGGCGCTACTGAGACCACATTGTGCAAGCAACCTCTGAGACATGGATTATGGTCCCATACAAACCAGGAAGTAATCACGTTCACATAAAAAATGGTGAGCACCATTCGTAGGATGCATTTTCACTGTAAAATGTAATTTTTAGGGTTGGGTTAGGTTTAGGGTTGGGGTTTGGGTTAGGGCATGTGGTTAATAAAACATGCATTCCTTTTGATTGCATTACATCATTTACAACTAAAAGTGCAACTCGCTTTTGGCGCCACTCTGTGGACATTTCACCTGGAAACGAGCTTACACGTGACCATATATTCAACACTTCCAGCTTTGGCCACTGGGGGCAGTGGTTTGAATTTCAGTAAGCACAGACAGATTTCAGCGATCTACTGTTGCCAAATTCACTGTAAGATCAGTCTGGAACTGCACAGGCTGAACAAATTTACTAACATGACATGAATTTTGGTTTCTAAATGTCTCTAGAATTTCTATCGTTTCATGCTTTCTGCAGCCAATAATTCACAGCACGAACATATTGTGGTTAGCACAAACCATGTTTATCCTCTATACTAATGAAACCGTATTTTGTATTTTTTTTTTTTACTTGCATACTTGTTCATGGTTTTTACAGATGAAGGCATTTAATGTGGCTTTAAACTTCTACCAAGAGACATACCGTCGAATTTAATTGGGCGCACAGCTTTTGACATCAACAAAAAATGATATGTAAAGCATTTGCATGTCACTACATATTTTTCATGTTTCAGAGTAATTGTCTCATTTATGAACACTGAAGCAAAAAGCACATTTTCAACTCATTTTAACATTCTTAAAGGGATAGTTGACCCAAAAATAATAATTTACTCACCCTTATCTTCTAAAAAGATTTTTAGAACAATTTCTCAGCTCTTTTGGTCCATACAATGCAAGTGAATGGGTGCCAAAATTTTGAAGCTCCAAAAATCACATAAGTCAGTATAAAAGTAATCCATATGACTAATGAGTGGTTAAATCCATGTCTTCTAAAGAGATATGATAGGTGTGGGTGAGAAACAGATCAATATTTAAGTCCTTTTTCCTATAAATTACCTTCCCTGCTCAGTCAATCTCCACTTTAACTTTCACATTCTTCTTCTTGTGTTTTTGGTGATTCACATTCTTCATGCATACACACCCTAATGAGCAGGGAGAAGAATTTCTAGCACAAATTTACTTAAATATTGATCTGTTTCTCACGCACACCTTTCATATCACTTCTGAAGACATGGATTAAAACACTGGAGTCATATGGATTTGTTTTGTGCTGCCTTTATGTGCTTTTTGAAGCGTAACATTTTTGGCACCCATTCACTTGCATTGTATGGACCTACAGAGCTGAAATATTCTTTTAAAAATCATACTTTGTGTTGTGCAGAAGAAAGAAAGTCATACACATCTGAGATGGCATGAGGGTGAGTAAATGATGAGAGAATTTTCATTTTTGGGTGAACTATCCCTTTAAGTCACATTAACTGAATTCTGAATAATGAAGCTTGTTCCTTTTTAGTTGAAGTAGCCTCCACTTTAGCTTTAACAAATTTGTCATGTTCCTTCAAGGTATGTATCAAATTATTAGTTGTGTGAAAAGTTTTAATGGTAGTTCCACCTCGTGAAATTCTAGCAGTTCAAAGTGTCCAAATACCAACTCCGCTGTTATTGTCACCTAATTCGAAGTAATTCCACACAAGAAACATTTTCTTTCACACACAGCACGAGTAGTAGGCTAATTGTCCAATGCATTTTCCACCAACTTTTGACAGGAAATAATTGGCCCTGATCATCAGGGCCAAACATTGGCCATAGTTTCTATTAGGTTAATAAATGTAAATAATTAGGTCTATAATTCTAATGACTAAGATGTCATGACAAAAGCTGTTTTATCAGTGTGAGCAATGAATATCCTGGTTTGTACATAAAATCAAAAAAGTAAAATAGTACAGGCCCTCAGTTTTTCTCTAAATTAACCTCAGGGACAACACAGAAAGACATATTCCTGATATCCAATATTTTACACCTCACCCCCTATTCAACCTTCCACCAATCACGTTTCACCATTTTCCCTCCATTTCTGCAAGTGTCTCCTGTGCCCTGAGACTTTGCTGGAGCAACCCAAATTTTTTCCAAAACGTTGGCAAAAGCGATCCACTGGAAACGAGGAGTAGAAAGCAGCTCCCAGCTCATTAACAGTCTCATTTTCAGTCATCCACTGACTCCCCTTCCCATCGCTCCATCTCTGAGTCCCACTCTTCTATTTTTATTGCCATTTTATTTCACTCCCATCACCGTAAATCCAGCGAGCTCGCTGGGTAGAATTTTAAAAGCTCTGCTTCTTTCAGCTTTGCGAAGCAGTATTTTTTTCTTTACCCTCATGTACACTTTTCACATTATAATTTTCATTTCCCACAAGAAATCAGCGCTCCGGTGGAGTTATGAGACTTTTTTTTTCTTCAGCTTTTTACTATGCATATGTGCATATGGAAATAATAAATGGTTATGTTCTGCAGTTGTGAATAATGGCTAGTGACTTGAAATTTATATCAACAATAACAGTAACAATGCTTAAGCAATAATGCAGTAATATGGAGGCATACCCTATAGGAATCAGATACTACGAAGCATTCTGGAATCCCAGGACCTCTGGACGGGTCTTCATTCACCATAAACGGTTCCGTGGCCTGAAAAATAATACAACAGTTAATGTGTTTATTGATTGTTAACATAAACATTGTGATTAGAATACTGTTGATACTTTAAATTCAGCCATTCACTCTAAAAGAAAAGATTCTTTAATGTTTTTTGCAGCACCTTTAAATTAGCAAAGAACCTTCACTATTTGGGGCAGGTGTCCAACCATTTTCAGGCAAAGGACCCATTGGTATGTAGAGAGACGGAGCAGGGACCCCCTTTGCATATTGAGTGTTGCTTTTTTATGCCTATCCAAACGTGTATGATACCATATTGTATGTACATATTTTATGATGCTTAAATTGCAACGCCATTTAAATAATTATTAAATTAAGTATAGCAGAGGTCTGCAACCTTTTTTGACCTGAAGTGCTATTTTTAATTTTCCTTTTTAATCACTGTGCCACACCCCCTCCAATAAATAAATAAATAAATAAATAGACAGATAGACCCTGTCCATGCATTATAAAAAAACTTTTATAAGGTTACTGATAGGCCTATACCTGGAGTCTTCATCTCATGTTACTGATCGATTTTATACCTACATTTCAAAATTACTGTTAATATCTGTAGGAATAAAACTTTGCAATGAGGAAAAAATGACTATATGCACCCTTAATTATGGTGATTTGACAGTTACCGTAAGTATACCCTATCGTAGCTTGATAAATGTGGATCTTCAGAATGTGGATGGACTAAAATACATACTCCTCTCTTGCCAGGGTCGTGTGAAAGTGAGGCGATCTTTTGTGTTCCGTGCCTACTACCGGGTCCTTGAGTAACTTATAATGTGCGAGTAAGGGCAGCCAAAGTTTCTGGTGCCCCCCTACGGAGTTGGTGCCCTAGACTGTGTAATATGCATATAGGGAGCAGTGGTACTGTCTCTCGCTTGCGTGCGAGTGGTTATTACGTGTGCTGGTGGTGGATCAAACAGTAATTTGCGAACTCCCTGTGGCACCACCTCATACCCCCTGTTGAACACCCTTGATTTAAGGTTCTTGAATTGGATTTATGATTCTTAGGAGATTTCTTCTATCTGATGATACATTATTGGTTCTACAGATCTGTGTATTGGTTAATGATTTCTTTAAAGCACCCAAACATAGATGGTTTTCTAAAGTACTAGAGAATATAAAGCCCATTTTTGGTTCTAACTGAAACCTTTGTTTTTACAATAAATCACAAAAATGCCATTTCTGCTTCTTTTAAGACATTCAGCCAATAAACAGAGCAAAAGAGGATTATGATTTCTTCAAAACCCCTAACCCTAAATTTCGACACGTAACTCATACAGTAACATACTATGGACATGAATGAATGATACCTCAAATCATGTGCCTCACTGAGGAGAGGAGTGCTCATTCTTTTCCAAGTGATCAGATTTACACTTTCTATGCCTAAGATGATAAAATGGGTGCAAAAATTCCATAGACTTACACTGAAGAAGATTCCCGAGCAGTGGTGTCTCAGGGTTATTATTTAGTGTGGGGCCAAACAATCACTTAACAATCAATTATTTGACCGATCTTTGAAACATTGACGAATAATTCCAAATCCTGTCTGTCATTTTGATAAAAAAGAAACAAGAAAAACATTTTAACCTAGTGCATTAGTTTTGACTTTACTCTTTGTCCCTCACATTCCCGTTGTGCATGTGCCCTGTTTATTCCCTGGCATTAATATGCGTATTAGATGCGTATTTACTGGCGCCATCATCATTTACACCTGGTATTGTGCGTCTCTTTTGTGTTAAGATTTTGAGTAGAGGGTATCTGATTTCATGATTGCATACATCAATCATTACTTCAGTGTGTTAATGTATGATAATAAAGCGCAAACTGCCTAATAAAAAGAAAACACAAAAAAGCAGCGCATCATTTCAGTCAGTTATGCATGCATTTAATAAGCGCAAACATGATGTTTAGAGCAGAATTGTCCACTATTTTAGTGGAGTAACTGTGTTAACTGAGCTTCACAGATGTGCTTCTCATGTTACACTTTATGTTCACATCAGGGACTATAAAGTTCTGTGAACTTGTGAATCGTTGAATGGTCGTTGCAAATGCGTATGACATTCTCCAGATCTCCGTTGATTAACTTTGAGGATGAAGGGCTAGCCCCACGCATAGCAAATGAGAACAATAAAATGGCTTTTACGCAACATACCTTAATAATACATTTATGAAAAGAATATATACTTTTTCTCGTATAATGGACATAAAACACATTTAAGTTGCGGACAATATATTATTTCTTAAAATAAATTCATGATGATGTCATGCAATTTGCACAACAGTGCCACCTCTTGTGGGGCTTAGCCCCACTTGCCCCTAATGTAGGCTGGTCCCGAGTCATATCAAGAGACCAGAATCTCATAAAGACTTTAAAATAGTGGAATAGAGGAGAATAGAGACCCCTACAATAAAGGTGTAGGCACATTGACTTGGACAAGTAAGTATACAACAGCAACCATTTAGAAACACCCTGGTAAACACCCACAACACTATGGCAACTGCATAGCAATGCACTAACAACCATCCAGAAAAACAAAAAGCCCCTGCATACTTCATATGGAATCGAAGAACAAACAGATGTGACGTAATTTAAAACAAAATCTGTGAAAACTAAGGTGTTTTTGCATTCATTTAGGTGGTTCGTAAAAGCTCGTAGGGGAGAACTTTCAGGAAAACCTCTTACCGGCTGCTAAAAACGTTTTTACTGCCATTGGTACATGTCGCCGGTAGGTGTGGCCTGGAGCTCCACCTGCTTTGAGGCTGACAATTAATTCCCATTCAGTCAGTTAAGACCAGTCAATATGAACACACTGGCATGAAGAGTTGTTAGAGAGGTGGTGCAAACTCCTACATCTTTACGATCATTATGATCAGTTTCATTATAAATTACAGTGTAAACGCCACATATTGTGGCCACATATGGCGTGTTAGCACATTAGCACTATGAATTAGCACTATGCATGCACAATATAAACATGACAAATTATTATCCACTGCAGATGTACTGTATTACTTTAAATCATCATTGACCAGTTAAACAGCTTCTTTTACTGATCTCATGTGAATTCTACTCACAGAATGAGGCATGAAGTCACTGATAACACATTTTAATCTCATATTAAATTATGTTTTACATGTAGTCTTGAACGTCCTCATAATGTATGTAAATGTTGCTATAAACGCCTCCCCAGCAGCGTAGCCCATGTCTGAATGTACGCAAACACACAGTATGTCAGCTGTCTCAAACTTATTTTTACCTCTGAATGAGGAACAAAGAAGAACACCTCCGTAAGTGTGCTGGGTCCTTAAGAACCACTTAGAATACCTAAGTAACCATACAGCAACACCCTGACAACTACCCACAGCACCCCAGCCACAACCACAAAGCAAAGTGCTAACAACCACTTAAAACACCTAAGCAACCATAGAAGCACCATGACAACCACCCACATTACCCTAGCAATCACATAACAATGTGCTTACAACCACTTAGACCACCTGAGCATCCATAGCAATCCCCTGGCAACCACCCACAACACTATGGCAACCACATAGCAATGCATTAACAACCATTCAGAACACCTAAGCAACCATTTCACAACGCCCTAACAACCACCCACAACACCCTAGCAACCACATAGCAACACACTGAGAACCACTTAGAACACCTAAGCAACACTTCAGCAAAGCCCAAGCAACCATGTAGCAACGCCCTATAAACCAAGCAGAACACCATAGCAACCACATAGCAACACACTAACAACCACTTAGAACACCTAAGCAAACATATAGCAACACCTGGCAACCACCCACAACACCCTAGCAAATACATAGCAACACAGTGAACTCCAAAGCAAACATATACTGTAGCAACACCCTATCAACCAACTACAACACCCTAGCAAATACATAGCAACACAGTGAACTCCTAAGCAAACATATACTGTAGCAACACCCTGGCAACCAACTACAACACCCTAGCAACTGCATAGCAATGGGCTAAGAACCACATAGAACACCTAAGCACCCATATAGTAATTACCTAACAACCACTTAGACACCCAAACAACCATGTAGCAGCGCCCTGGCAACCAAACAGAACACCATAGCAACACACTAACAACCACTTAGAATGCCTAAGCAACCATATAGCAACACCCTGGCAACCAAACAGAATACCATAGCAACCACATATCAACACACTAAAAACCACTTAGAACACTTAAGCCACCATATAGCAACACCTTGCAATCATCCACAACATCCTAGCAACAGCATAGCAAAGTACTAACAACCATTTAGAATACATACAGCAAGAAACTGTTTAGCAACACCCTGACAACCACCCATAACACCCAAGCAACCAATTAGCAACACACTAACAACCACTTAGAACACTTAAGGAAAAATATGCCAACGCCCTGGCAACCACCCACGACACCATAGCAACCACATAGCAACACAGTGACAACCCTTAAGAAATCCTTAGCAACCATATACTGTAGCAACACCCTAGCAACAAATTTCAACACCCTAGCAACCGCATAGTAACGTGCTAAGAACCACATAGAACACCAAGCAACCATTTAGTAATACTCTAACAACCACTTAGACAACCATGTAGCAATGCCCTGGCAACCAAACAGAGCACCATAGCAACCACAGAGCAACACACTAACAACCACTTAGAACACATAAGCAACCATATAACAACACCCTGGCAACCAAACAGAAAACCATAGCAACCACATATCAACATACAAACAACCAATTAGACACTTAAGCCATCATATAGCGACACCTGGAAACCACCCACAACACCCTAGCAAAAGCATAGCAATGTGCTAAAAACCATTTAGAATACCTACAGCAAGAATCCATTTAGCAACGCCCTGACAACCACCCACAACACCCTAGCAACCACATAGCAACACACTGGACGACCCCTTAGAACACCTAAGCAAACATATAGCAACCCCTTTCAACCAAACAGAACACCACAGCAACCACATAGAAACACACTAACAACCACTTAGAACACCTAAGCAACCATATAGCAACACCTGGAAATCATCCACAACACCCTAGCAACAGCATAGCAACGTGCTAACAATCACTTAGAACGCCTGAGCATCTATAGCAACACCTGGCAGCAACCCACAACACTATAGCAACCACATAGCAATGCACTAACAACCATTCAGAACACCTAAGCAACCATTTACAACACCCTAACAACCACCCACAACACCTTAGCAACCACATAGCAAGTTGAAGGAGGGACCCAAGTCATATCTAAAGACAAGAACATCATAGAGACTTGGAAATAGACTCTTTTGCTTTTTGCGCTAAAAAGCATTCAGAACACTTTAGCCATTGCATAATGCCTTGACAACCTGTAATAACAACCTAGCATCGTGGAGGCAAGTTTTGCATGGGCAAGCACCACTCACATTTTCTTCAGAAAATATCTTGACTAAATATAATATCTACTCTAAACACAACATATTCTGATCAAACTTTGTGCCGTTCATGTGCTATGTACATCTCCATGTGGCCTGTAATCAAACTCAGCAGGTTTCATACTGAGCTCAATGCAGCTCGACGTGCTGTGCACAGTAAGACCAGACTCTCCAAACTGGTTCCCATTCACAACGGCTGACTTCCCAGTATGTCCATGACTTATTTAGCACAAACCGCTCACACAGCGACTCTTTCTCCCTACACCGCCGCCAAGGTGGTTTGTTTTTTCTCAGAGTGTGGTGTCCATTCATCCAAGTTCATTTGTATGCTGGGGGAAACACTGACTGGGTCTGCAGAACTGAATGAGCCCCATTCCAGTTTATCCATTAGTGGGATAATGTTAAATCACACAGCAAAGCCGGGGGGCAAAAGCAAAGTCTGTTCACACAGCGGCATTATGGGGCAGGAGGGCTGTATCATTGTCTGATTTTTAAGAAATCTGTGATTAACTCGTATGCAAATATCAGATGCATGTAAAATGAAGATTATATGGCTCAGAAGTTGCTTTTTTATAGCTCAGGGGACTTAATGGAGTTCAAATTGAGATCTCAGACTTTTGATTGCAGACTTTGGTAGACTTTTTATTTGTATTTATTTATGTTTTTATTTTTATTTTTTTTATCCCCTTTTCTCCCCAATTTGGAATGCCCAATTCCCAATGCACTCTAAGTCCTCGTGATGGTGTAGTGACTCGCCTAAATCCAGGTGACAGAGGACGAATCTCAGTTGCCTCCACGTCTGAGACCGTCAATCCGCGCATCTTATCACATGACTTGTTAAGAGCATTACCGCGGAGACCTAGCGCATGTGGAGGCCCACGCTATTCTCCGTGGCATCCACGCACAACTCACCACATGCCCCACAGAGAGCGAGAACCACACATTATAGCGACCACGAGGAGGTTACCCCATGTGACTCTACCCTCCCTAGCAACCAGGCCAATTTGGTTGCTTAGAAGACCTGGCTGGAGTCATTCAGCATGCCCTGGATTCGAACTCGCGACTCCAGGGGTGGTAGTCAGCGTTAATACTCGCTGAGCTACCCAGGCCCCCTGTAGACATTTTTAAGATCTCTTCTGAAACTCTACAGCAGACACGTGCAATTACAGGGAGCAGCTTCTCAAGAGAAGGAGACTCTATCAAAACTCTCATTTGCTCTCCATTTAATCTTATTGCCATCTGTGTGAGAAACAACTGAGATACTACGGAGATCTCATTTGTGATTTTTTCTTTATTAATATAGCCAAGTGGAGAAATTTCATGCAATTTAACTCTAATCATATATTGGACGTGGCCCCTTTAAGAGATTTGCGACACCCGCTTTCCGGCACTCTCTCGTGCTAGAGACTTGAGAACTGGTATTGTGCAAGAGAGCTCCCGGTTTTTTCATTGGTTCAGAATTATTTGGGCAAATATAACATTTTACACAAATAATTCTCAAACAATGAACAAAACCAGGAGCTCTCTTGCACAACGTATCTTCTCACGTCTCTAACATGAGAGAGTGCCAGAAAGTGGGTGTCGCAAAACTCTTAAAGGGGCCACGTCCAATTTATGACTAGAGTTAAATTACATGAACTTTCTCCACTTGGCTACATTAAAATACTTCTGAAGACACACGGTTCAACCCTGAAAAGAAGCAAAGAGAATTCCAGCTGTCTTTAGGAATTATATACACATACTTTATTTCAATGCTGTTCAAATCCGAGCAAACTCTGGCACACACATTCCACAGATTAAATGTGTCTCTAAAATGCACTCTTATAAAAATACATGCAGCGCTAAAATAACAGACGCATAGATGTGTGTGCGCATACACACATCCACACACGCAATACTATAATAGATCCCAGACACTGGCTAACCATGATGTGGCTGCAACACCAGCTATTCATATCCACAGCAATGAAAGGCTGCATCTCTCTCTCTCTCTCTCTCTCTCTCTCTCTCTCAACACATCCATAATTCGATGGACCTGACTAAACAAACTGTCTAATCAAAACTAAGATGTAATTCAATCAAACTGTTAGTTTTTTCAGAATCCTTAATGGGATTGTAGTGTTTATATTCTCTCTAAATAGCAGAATATTAAAGAACAACTGTATTTTTTATTAATTAAAAAGTGTGGTGCTTGCCTGTGCAAAAAGTCACCAGGATGTTCTATGGGGTTTGTAGGGTGTTTTAAGAGGTTTTCATCACTGTGCTATGCGGTTGCTAGGGTGCCCTGGGTGGTTGCTAGGTGGTAACTGACTTAATTAAAAAATGCCCACTCCCAAGTCTTTGATATTCTTGCCCCTAGACATAGCTTGGGTGCCTCCTTCAGTGTAAGTTTCTGAGATTTTTTCATCCGGCATGCAAAACCGCAAGTTTAATCTCTTAGCAAAGTAATCGCACATCTCTCCACAACAAACCAAACAAATTCATCATTCATGTAGCAGAAACTGTGCAGGATGAATTATGTGCCAAAGTTTAATACTCAAGGCCAAAGTAATCTTCGGTTTTCCACGTGCCGGTAGACACGCAGATAGTCCACGTCTTCACGTGTTGTATGCCCATGGCATTGATTGTGCTAAAAAAGTATCACAAAGTAGTCATAGTGCGCATGTGTAATACACATCTGTATGGGCTTGTGGTCAACAGAGAATCAAGAGCACAATTTGTCACTTAATGGTAGGGTATACTTTGTTTTTCCATGTGCGTTACATTTGGCCCAAGGTCGAGCGCTCAGTCGTTCAGATTTTACTTACGAATGGACATGTTTGACGTCCAACGAACACTTAAAATGAATGTTGTTTTGGATCGCTCATTTCGAAAGTTTTTACATTGCTTCTTACGAAGATCTGAACCAGAATACAGTCCAGTGGCAATCAGATTCATCATGGCGCCACCCAGTGGTTGATCAGGATAACTGTGGGTACTCTTTGGAGCGCAAGCCCATATATACTGTATGCGTTCTACGTATGCATACTACGACTGCCTTGTGATTTGTTTTAGTAAATTCAACAGGAGGCACATGCGTAAACGATGGACACAGATGCTGACTTTCTGCGTGTAGGCCAAAGTATGCTACATCTTGCGCATACACATGACGCAAATGTCGTCATGCGCACAATTCACTCACAGCCCTGTATTTCTAGACATGCAGACAGACCGTGCTTGTTTGCGTTGTCTGCGCACGTGCCTGTTTTTGACTGTCCTATCACAAAGAATATCACAAAGCAGACGTAGTGTGCATGTGTCAAATACGTATATACGGCTTGCGTTCAAAAGCATATCCTGACCAACCATTGGGTGGCGCCATGATGATTCTGATTTCCGCTGAAATTTTTTCTGGTTCCGGTCTCCATAAGAAGCAATGCAAAAACTACCGAAATGAGCAATCCAGATGGACAACAAGAAACATTTTAAGTGTTAGTTGGACTAAAAATTTGTTAAACTAGTGTAGTTGTTGGCTGCCAGAACATCTCAAAGTAGTTAATGATATCAACATAACTAACCTTGGGCCATTGCTTCATATTATCTAACTACTCAGGTGAGGCACTGTCAAAAGACGGCCCTCATGACTCTGTAAAGTATCAGCATTATAGAGCCATTTTTTTCTATTTTTTTTTACATTAGAAAATATAATTTTTTACATTCTATTTTTGTTTAGAGAATTACAAATGTAATTCTCTAAACATCTCATTATCTGCTAAAAAACAGACACCGATGAGAGTGAAAACGGTTTAGACTGGAAAATGAAAATAATTCTGTTATGAATCATGGAACACTTTGCGTTCAGGAAAAAGGTGGATACTTTGAAAGGCTTAGAGTGCTAGACTGTGCACAAGACGTTTATCCTAGCCTTGTCTAGAAAAACTGGACTGCACGTGGACAGTCCGCGCGTACTGTGCTGATGACAAAAATTGCGTCACACAGAAAACCGAAGTAAACTTTGCTCTTTATGCACAGATGCACAGTATTGTTTTTTTCTCTGTCGTACTATACTTTATGTCAGTAATGCATTTCGTCATATAAGCAAATACACTGTATATTTATGTCCGTCAGCCTTTGTTAGTTTGTAAAAGTGTTTATATGGATAGATAGACAGGGTAGCCATAAACAAAGATGATGATTTAAGTCCTCTCTCACTCTTCCACCTGGTTTGCTTTGACACTTTAAAGTAGCATGGTTTGTTTGAGTCTCCACTGATTGTTTGATGTAGTTCCCTGTAGAACTGTCCCCCTTCTCCATCACTGTGGATGTTTATGGAGCATGGTATCAATTAAATATGCCACCCTTTTCTATATATACGCAGCATATGTCCCATCCATATGGACAGCCCTGAGCGAAACCAGTCCCTAGGCCTTTCATAATTAACTCTTGAGTATCAACAGAAACATATTTGCAGGCAAGCAATGGGAAGCCATATTCAAACTGTCCACTGATAGAAAGTTATGGGCCTGTTGTGTTTCATGTTTGCTGACTGGGGATCTCAAAGCTGCCCTTCTATGAAGATTCATAATAAACATTTGCTAGAATGTGAGAGATACAAGATATGCATCTCCTGATTTGGCAGATATACATAGGATACCATAGGAAAGTAAAATCACAAATGAGATCTCTTTAATATTCTCAGTTTTTTCTCCTAGACATCTATGAGATTAAATGGAGTGCAAATGGAGACTTTAATAATCTCCTGCTTCTCAGATTTTATTCCTACATGCAATACGACGTGTTTTCCGAAGATATCTAAAAAAATATCTTAAACTTTGCTCAGATTTGCCAAGATACCGAAGTCTATGATCAAAAATCAGAGCGTTCAACATGAACTCAAACATTTATCACTAGATTCTTTATCTTCTTTAATTCTTTAATATCTCAGTTGTTTCTCCTAGATGGTTATCAGATTAAATGGACAGCAAATGGAGACTTTAATTTAAGAGTTTCAGAAGAGATCTCAACAATATCTCAATCTGTGCTCAGATTTGTCTGCAATCAGAAGTCTAAATTGAACTGCAATAAAGCAAAAAGGTGATTAAACAATGACCAGTTACGGCATCTATAAATAAATAGTTTTCCTTATAAATTCATATAAATTCAATCCTGAAATCTTTTGCCTGATCCCATAAAATTACATGACCATTGCAGCATTTTTGCAATACAAAATGACGTGCTTCATTACATGTTTCACTGCAGATTCTCAGTGAAATGTCCAGCGGGATAAGCCAAACATGAGTGAAATAGTGTCGTAATCAGACAAGGTTTTAATGCGAATGTTAGATGGAGGTTTAAATCAGTAAATCGTACCTCCCTAACCTAAACTTTAACTTAAACCTAACCAATAGTGTCCTAAAAGCAAATGAGAGGTAAACATCCTTACCATAAACCAACACCTAAACTAACCGATAGTGTCGTAAAAGCAAACACAATATGAAGAGCTAATTTTCTGAAGCAAACACATCATTTCATGTTGCTTTTATGACAATTTCTTCTCATGTCAGCTTACGTGTTTGGTGGGGCTCAAACCGCGCTCTGTCAAGAGTGAAGTCCGACACTTTATCAGGTGAGCTACTGCACAAGCTAATCACAGTTGACAATGTGTGAAATGTCGGTGGGTCTGTAATTCAAGCGGTAAAATGTATCGCTTTTTATATCATAACATAGCACTATGTGAGTAACAGTGCGAAAATTAGTGTTTATAAAGTCATAATCAATCATTGTACTTGTTGTTGTAGTGCCTCTAGTGTTCATTTCACCAGGAAACTGCAGCAAAACATAGAACGCGGCATATAAAACTCAGTTTGAAAAAAAATTGTTATAGTAATGTTCATTCTATGAGTCTGTTGCAAATCTTACACAAAAACAACCATTATTAACACAGTCATTACTGTTTTCACTACTTTCTCTTTTACCTGAATGCTAAATCCAAACTCTTATGTGTTCACAGACAGAGTTGGGAGGGTTACTTCTGAAATGTATTCCACTACAGAATACAGAATACATGCTGTAAAATGTAATTTGTAATGTATTCCGTTAGATTACTCAAGGTCAGTAACGTATTCGAAATACTTTGGATTACTTCTTCAGCACTGGTAGATTTTGTCACTTGTTTTGACTATAAAAACTCTGCCAGTACAGTAAGACTAAATACACATGTTAAAAATACATTCTCTGAAATACCCAATATCTTATGCAGTGTTGTTTCTAAAACAAGATAAATCAAATTGATCTTGTTTTAAGAATTTTTAGATATTTTTACAGGAAAACAATACAAATATTATTATCAAGAATACAATTTTTGCCCTAATATCAAAGGTCTTACTAGAAAAAAAAGAAATTATGATCCAACGTGAATTTTCTTGATAGAAAAATATGACCATGCCTGGTAACGTGCATGTAAAATGGCTAGAAATAGCATTTTAGCTTAGTGTAAAGCTGACAATTTACACAAGGTTATTTCTATTTCTTCTGCTCCAAACTTACTTCAAACTTACTTCTCTGTCTGCTCGTATGAATGTAACACATCATAAGAAAGTGTTTCACCGCTGTTCAAATGCACTTTGGATCGCATCATTTATACGTATAAATGTTTTCCATCTGAAAGGACTAAATATTAAATGAAACAAATGACAATAAAATGCAAAGTAATCTCTTCAGTAATCAAAATACTTTTTGAATGTAACTGTATTCTAATTACCAATGATTTAAATTGTAACTGTAGTGGAATACAGTTACTTACATTTTGTATTTTAAATACGTATTCCCGTTACATGTATTCTGTTACTCCCCAACCCTGTTCACAGATAAGACAAAATGACTGTCAACAGAATTTCTACATAAGTGTTCGTGCTCTACAATCCCAGGTAACACAGCAGACACATCAAAGCTGAGGGAGGGAGGGGGATTTGTTTTTTTAAAAGCGGTGGGGGGAATAAAATATATGAGAGCAGAAATGTATGCCGTGTGAACGCTTGCCAGATCCACTTCAGGGAGAAATGCTGGAAAAATGTGATATTTCATACCTCCATCTCTAGAGGAGTGTGAGAGGCAGAAATGAGCGGGAAACAGGAGTAATAATGAAGCCAAGGAGGAGGGAGGCCTGTCACACTGCTTATTGTTTGTTTTCAGAACTGTTTGGGCACTTAACATTTAATTCTGTCGACACTGGCACTGCAGCCGACACTGGCATCCCCCCCACAGTAATGTAAAAACCAGCCTGATCTCATGAACATTGCGTGACCATGGCAACATTTTTGCTAAACAAAATTACGCACTTCATTACTCGTTTGGCTGCAGTTTCCCAGTGAAACGTCCAGCAGGGGGGCGCCAAAAGCGAGTGAAATGGTGTCGTAATCAGACGCATTTTTTAAGGTGAATATTAGATGGAGGTTTAATGAATAAAACGTACCTACCTATCCTAAAACTTTAACCTAAACCTAACCAGTAGTGTCCAAAAAGCAAATAAGAGTTAAACAAAACAACCATCCTTACTCTTAACCAATGCATAAATCTAACCGATAATGTCCAAAAACAAAATGTGAAATGAAAAGCACATTTTCTGAAGCAACCAAGTCATTTTGTGTCACTTCTATGACACTTACGTCTCATGTGTCAGTTTGCGTGCTTGGCTGGTCTCGAATTGCAGTCTTCCGAATTGAAATACTAACACTCTATCAGGTGAGCTCCTGCACAAGCTAATTATGTTGGAATAAGTGTGTAAATGTTGGTGGGTCTGTAATACAAGCGTTAAAATTTGTCTTTTTTCAATTGATTTGTTACAGAAAAAGTGTTTCAACATCATAACATAGCAGTGTGAGAGAAACAGAGCGAAAAATAAGTGTTTATAAAGTCATAAGCAGCCATCGTACTTGTGATTTGTGTGAAAGTGAATAAAATGCACAGTTGATGTCACGCCTCGCTCCTGTTAATTTTACCAGGAAACTGCAGCGAAACTTTGAATGCTGCTGCATGTAAGTAAGTCAGTTTGCAAAAATGTTGTTATAGCAATGTTCTTTCTATTAGATTAGGTTGGCAAAAACACGTTAAATACGTTAAAGCCAAGCGCTCGTGTCTGTGTTCATGTACTTACGTAAACTATGTTTCTGGCATAAGGTCAGAGAGATGTAACAGAAGTTGCCCCCGCGATGCTGGTTGTTTTGTGTGTGGTTGCCAAGGCATTGCTATGTGGTTGCTAGGGTGTTCTGGGTGGTTACTTATTTGCCCAAGTCAAAAGAGCCCACCCGGTGGTTGTCCTGGTTCCTACATATTGTATGGCTTTGGACTCTCCTCCAATGTAAGGATTTTTTTCACCAGTTTTATTGTCTATTTGGTAGAAACAGTGGCAGATTTAGGCATGGGCGGCAAATTCTGCCCAACTCTCCTTTGTGTTTCATCAAAGAAAAAAAAGTCATACAGGTTTGAAGTTACTGAATTACTGATGAAAAAATGTACATTTTCGGGTTAACTATCCCTTTAAGCATAAATAGTTTGATTGACACAACTTTTGCAGGCCAACAATAGTGTAAGCTGTCAGTTTTTTTTTTTTTAACTATCTAACTTCATATCTTTGTTTGTTGTTTGGGAGCTTAATTAAATGCAGTTTTTTAAGAGAAGACGTTAATCCCTTGTGGAGTCAGCTTTGAATAGATTCCCTCATTTCCTTCTGAAGTGGCCTATTTGGGTCGGTGCCATTTAAGAGAGCGGGTAAACAAATAATTATCCGCATTAATGTGCTGATATTTTGGCCCATCTGGAAATCATCAACAATTTCAAACCTATATTGCATCAGCCGTACAATCAAAAGTAATCTGGATTCCGATACCAGTCGACTCCAAAGTGGGAGAGAACTGAAAACTATGTTTGCGATGAGTTGAAAATAAAGAAGGCAGATGCATAAATTAGCTGAATGTTTAGATTCTGAAATGAGGACACCTGGGTAATCTGCTTTAGTTGATAGCCAATTGCTTGATGTCTCCTCAGATCAGCAGGCTTATTCTGGACTGTCTGGTGAAAAGTAAAAAACCAAGTTAGCAGAGGTTGGAGCTGAGATAACACTGACCAGATGTTCTTTCTTGAAGATCCCAACATTCAGCCAATATTATAGTAAAATGCAAGAGTGTTGTGATCTTTAGTTTTTCCATTCTAAATAGTTGCACGTGTGGGAGCTGTGGTGCAGTAATACACATGCTCTTGACATACAGACAGCTGTTGGCTCACTGGGACCCAGGTTTGAATCGGGCCTGCAATGGGTCTTGATCCTGTTTCTCCTTCAAGTTATATCTTTCTCCTGAATCCTATAATTAACATTCTAAAAATCTAAATTTAATTAAAAAATTATTTATAATCTTATATAAATAAATTGCTGTAATGCAGCAGCACTTCACAATAAAATCTGCAAATGAGATGGCAAAGAAAAGTGTCCAAATACTTTTAAGATTGTATTTATGACCTTTTTATTTTATTTATTATATTTTTAATAACATCTGTATCTCTTTTATCTAGTCATTAATTACTGGTTTATGTGTAATATTCTTTATGCAATATTTGGTCAAAATTCACTAAAATATTTTAAAACCAGCAGTGCTTCATCCACAGAGGTACAGCTTTTGTTAAATGCCCAAATGGTCACGTTATCGCTAGGTGCCGATAATCTCAAAATGGTCAAATATCGGCCTAGCCGTTGGATATGTCACTAATTGTTATTATTACTTTTATATTTATTATTTAAAAGTGACTGGGTTTTGGATTGGGACAGTTTGAAAAAAGATAACTTTATGCAAGCAAATTAAATAAAAACGCAAATACAGTGCAGCATCATTTGTTTGCAGATGCCATATGGTATGATATTTTGTTTTCTAATGACATTCAACCATTGTCGGAAATGTACTTTTTTATTAAGGGGCAAATTTAGCCCTGGAAATGATTTTCAGGGGCAGCATTTTCTTCATGTTCAATGTAGAAGTTCAGTTTTTTCTTGAAAATCAGATACAGAAAACAGATACAGGTATAACAGCAACAATCACTACAGTGCCTGTGGAGCCACTAAACCTATATAATGTTATGAAATATTTAAAATATTAAATAAAAGGTAAAATGCAAAGAAATTCACTACAAGGGCATTCACTCCAAAAATAAATAAATAAAATAAAATAAAAAAAATAAAAAATAAAAACAAATATATATATATATATAATAAAAAAATTTTTACTTTCACCGTTGTCAGTTTTACCTAATCCTCCCATGTTCATATTACTCAAAAAACTCATGTAACCAAAGGAACTTAATTTAACTGAGTTGAGTTCATTCATCTAATAAAAAAAACCATGACTTGTCAGCTTTACTTAATCCATTTGTGTTGGGACAACATGAACATTTTTTGTTTGGTTAACTGAAACTGGGCACAGAATTTCCAATTCCCAGCACGCTTTGCATGGGACTCGACAGGGAGAGTAAATGTTTAAATAAAATGTTATTTTATGTGTCTTTGTGCAAGAAGAATATTAAGGGGAGACGTGTTAATGCTTAACGTTTTGTTATGTTGAGATTTAGAAGAATTTCTGCTATGTTAGTTTTGGGGGTTACCATCATGATGAAGAGTGAAGCTTGAGCCTGCGTTGATGATGACCAATGCATTTTTAGTTTTTTGCATATTGCTTTTTCCATTGAGCAATTGCTGTGCTAACCGAGGTATAATGAATAAATTGCACTCATTACTGCTTCCCACGTGCATGTATTTAGCATGATAGCAATTCCTGTCACTAGCAAGCATATCGCTAGCATGTCATCATTTTAATTATTTTGGCACGTCAAATAGTTGGGTCTACTTGATTCGGGTAGGTTCCATCGGCTTGAAGCATTAAAACTTGTAGTTTAAATTACATGGTTGTTTTAATTTAAAGGAATTGTTCACCCAAAAATGAAAATTCTCTCATCATTATCTCACCCTCATGCCATCAGCTGTGTATGACATTCTTTCTTCTGCAGAACACAAATGTGTTCAAAAATATTTCAGCTCTGTAGGTCCATACAATGCAAGTGAAAATCACTTCATTTTCAAATAGCTCCAAAAATCACATAAAGGAAACATAAACGTAATCCATAAGACTCCAGTGGTTAAATCTATGTTTTTAGAAGTGATATAATCGCTGTGGGTGATTAACAGAAGGATATTTAAGTAAGTTTTTCTCTAAATCTCCACTTTAACTTTCACATTCAAATGTGAAAGTGAAACTAAACAGGCACCACATGTGACTTTCAGATGTAAAAGTGAAAGTGAAGATTTAGAGTGAAATGTGACTTAAATTTTCATCTGTTTCTCACCCTCAGCTATTATATTGCTTCTGAAGATATCGATTTAAACACTGGAGTCTTCTGGATTACTGTTATGTTTCCTTTATGTGATTTTTGAGCTACAATGGTCTGATCACCATTCACTTGCATTGTATGGACCTACAGAGCTGAGATATTCCTCTAAAATCTTCGTTTGTGTTCTGCTGCAGAAAGAAAGTCATACACATCTGGGATGGCATGAGGGTGAGTAAGTGATGAGAGAATTTTCATTTTTGGGTGAACTATTACTTTAAGGAAACTCATTTTAAACATGTTGAAAGGCTGTCCATAATTAAATCAAATTCAGCCAAAGAGTTATTTGTTGAGTGTTCTTGCCCCCATGTGTTTAATGTATGGGGCATTCTTATTACTTTATGTGGCATTTTTGCCCCCAACTCTGGTTAATTTCTGCCCTTACATTAAACATTTTTAAGCTCAGCCTAAGAGTCCAGATACTTTTTGGGACCACTGTAAGATTTTCAAAAATACATTTGCATTTTGTCTCTAAGAGGGAAATAAACAATGCATTAAATCAAATAATAAATAACTAAATCATATTACTGCAATGCGACTTTGCATACAACATGAACACCAGTAAAAAAAAAAAGTTGTTATGGACAAACTAAGTTGCAACATGCACTTTTGTTCTATATTTAAAACCCTCTGTGCTTTTGTTCTGTTTGACAGACGACACGTGGGTGGTGACTGTCGTCCTGTGACAAGCTCGCGCAGTGGAACAATTTCAGTAATGGCATGTTACATGTACATGTGTCCATTTAATCCAAATAACAGTGAAAGCATGTAACTGACGGGTTATTTTATGCAGCACTTCATTATGTACCATTATAATGAGATTAGTCCAGAGCACGTGCGTTGAAAGTTTGACTGCCAGAGGGTCAAAGTTTTTACATCTCTGAAATATGATATTGCAATGCATTATGATATTGCATGCTCACAGCAGGCTCCTGTAGTCACCAAAATGTAAATATATTATGCTGAGATAGTGTAATGAATTAGTTGCGACAAAAATGCAATAATGCAATGATGTCGGAAAACATTCTGCACAATTTCAGACAAACTTTGCAACCCAAATCAGCAACTTCAAACAGTATTAACGTCTAATAGAAAGCACAGTTGTAAGTCTACACATATAAACGACATTATATGTGCATTGAATCGAATAGGAGAGCACATGCTTTTTGCGCAAGACTAAAAAAAAAAAAAAACCGAAAATGATTCTGTAAGAGTTATAGCTTGAATATTGCCAGTATAAATCCCTCTCTTCGTGTTTACTAGCATTTTAAAGCAGATATAAAAAGAGCAAAGTTGATTTACACAGCACGTACCATTGTGGAGCGGGGAATATTGCCAACAGTCTCAAAGACCCATTTTACTCCTTTAGGGGGGAAAATGTTTTCCCCGGAAAAAAAAAAAAGAAAGAAAAAAAAAAGTGGTGGGAGAGGAAACTTAAATAAGTCGATTGTCTTCCTTGATACCGGAAGCTGAAGAACCGATTTGCGGGACGGGCCCGTGGATCGCGCAAAAAACGAGCAACTTTTACGCACGGAAACGGAACATTCGCCGGAATCCGCTGATTACACGGATGGCGTTTCCGTGTTTTAGCAGGTAATAAAACGCCTTTGTGAAAGTCTTTGGGCCGGCACGAGTTCAGTAGACCAGTCCCTCCGTTTACGTTACGAATCCCGCCGGTACAGTATCTCTCCAGCGGCTTCAGCCGAGATCGCGCCGTGCGCCACCGACCGCAACTTTCTGCCTGCGTAGTTTAGATTAGCTGTTGCAGCTCGCTGATTCTGGATGAACTGGTGCTCAATCTGCATCCATCCCACTGGAGACCTCCTCGCGGTGATCTTCGTGACCTTCTCCTCCTCCTCGGCGCACGGATTACACGATCAAATATTATGGAGAGGACTTCATTTTGGGGCAAAGTGGATATTGCTAAATCATAAGCTATGCGCAAGAGAAATTTGGGCTTTTGTGTTGCCAAAATGAGTCGCGGTGATGCGCTAACGTTTGGAATAAGTCCTTCATATATGTTAAGTAGCCTATTTAAGAGTTAGTTGCCAAAATAAACGCGCTACCCCTGTCTGGCCCGTGCAGAAACGGTCGGGTTGATCTGTGGACGTGGAGTGCCTGGTGAATTATTAATAACCGTGTGCGCTTCACAGTCTGTTGTGCTCACAGAGGGACCAGAACGGCAGCTGGGGGTTTAAGGGAATTAAATACGGGCTTGGAGTGAAGCAGGGACGGCAGGGGATTATACCGTTCACCGGCAACAACATGAGGGATGGCGAAGAGAGAGACAGACAGAAAGAAAGTGACAGAGAGAGAGAGAGAGAGAGAGAGAGAGAGAGAGAGAGAGAGAGAGAGAGAGAGACTGAGAGACTCAGAGAGAGAGAGAGAGAGAGAGAGAGAGAGAGAGAGAGAGAGATGCTGAGATATTTCTGAGGTGTGGAGCTTTTAATTTTGTGAAGACCAGGATACTGTTATTTCATGCATTGTTTTTGCATTTGCATTTATACATCGTATTTCATCGCATGCAGCTGTGAAATCTGCAGTGGTGCATGAGTGAAAACTAAATGCAAAACTATTTTTAAAAACCTGCATTGGTTTGAATGAGTGAGTGTTTCAGCAAAAAGTGAGCAGGTGTGGCGTGCAGTGCAAAATCTGGATTTATGACAGTAAATCTTACAGGGAATCAAATAAATGTGTGTTGTGTTTAAAATATCGAAAATGTGTTAATTTAAACAGGGTGGTTTTAGATGAAGAACAAGGTAAATTGTCTTCAGATCAGGATATATATATATATATATATATATATATATATATATATATATATATATATATATATATATATTATATATTATTATTATTATAATTATTATTATTATTATTATTATTATTTATTTATTTATTTTTTATTATTATTATTATTTTTATTTATTTTTTATTCAGTGTAAAATTCCGATCTAATCTTTAAATAAAGAGGAAAAGTCAGAAACTGTTACGGTCGACAGTCAATTTAAAAGGATTAAAAATCTTTTGGCTGTTTCATTTGCATTAAAGGGTAATTTTGCAAATGAAATGTTTAAGTTTAACTCGTAAAGGTCATCTTGTGAGAGGAGAATTCGGGTTAATCACAACTGTTTTAATGCAGTCAATATTCCACAAGAGAGACCTCCAGGGCCAAGAAAAACGACCTGAAAGAGACCCGCGTTGACCTTCTGAGAAGTCCTGATGCGCGCTGCCATGCACCTGCTTATTGCGACTTCTTTTCTTTAAAAAACTAAAAAGTTTGATTTAGCTACAATTACTCCCTGTGATATAAAAATATGACACATCTGTTAAAAAATATGTTATGATATGTATAATGTATGTAGCTGTTATCAGTTGCACAATACACAGAGATTATAAGATATTATTGTGTATTATATTACATTTTTTATAATCAATATTGCTTCATAATTCACCTCTTTTGTATCTTAAAATAGGCATGCAATCTTGGGATATGACAGAAAAAAATGATGAAACAAAATGTGCATTAAAAAAATGAATACAACTAATTACTTAGCAAGTAATTCTTAAGAATCACCATGAAAAAAAAAACAAAAAAACAACAACAACTCTTGTTCCTAAAATATCTAACACAATAATTTAGGGCAAACCATGTTATTCTGCTCATTCACTTTAATTATTCTGAATGCAGTTGTATTCATTAATCTGTGATCTGTTAAATTATTTGACATAAAGTACCATTTTTACCATCTAAACTCTCATCCATTTATATTTTCGGAAACATTTATGAAAGCATGGCTTTAATAGATTTATTTTGCGTTCAATTTCCATTCGTTAATACGATGGAAAAATCAGCTAATAAAAATCTTAATAACAGCAATCTCTTCTTCAATATCAATATTCAAAACGTTAATTCATTGGCAAACACTATTCTATACTAATTCGTTATTTTCTAATCAATTAATATAAATGAAAAATCAATTAATATGTCAGTATATTATGACCAATTATTGTGTTTTATTTATTTATGTATTACACTTTAAATACTTTAGTAGGACACTATGAGTAAGAGAATATCAGCTCGGTGTTTTATTATTATTATTATTATTATTATTATTATTATTATTATCTATCTGTCCTAAAAAAATAATAATAATAAAATAAAAAAAATTCTGTGCCAATAAGTTAGGCCAGTAAATTTGATATTAGTTCAATTTAAACGAAATTATATTAAACAGTGTATATAATAGCTATATCGGTATCAAAGAATTTTATTTTAGTAATAATTACAATGACATTTTATAAACATAGTTAATTTTTGCCTTTTTGTCTTAGAATGAAATTGAGAAAATGTTATAGTGTAGTGTGTAGTATTAAAATAAAGTATTTAAGCAAGAACATTTGTAGGCCCAACTCTTAATGTGTTATTTAAAATGCGTTACAAGGAATTATTAGGGGGTAAAAGTAGACCTATATTTACATACAATAAACTATTCGCATCACACACTCTGTGGCACCACATTAATATATTTTGCACTATTTTCCGATCGATTCCTGTCTTAAAATCACCCTAAAACACTGCTCTAATCGGATACGTGATTGTAGATAAAGCACAGGGGAAAAAAGACCGAAAAACGTGAATACAGATTGTAGTGGACTTTATAGCATCGGCTATCGATATTTCCATATATGTTTGGCTGATATTTTTGACAGATGTGGTAACTATTCAGATTTGGACAAACATCACAGAAGGGAAACATACACTGATTAAATTCGGTCTGCTGCCTGCGCGGACGGGCCACATGTGCAGATGCATTTAAAACGTTTTCAGTGGTTTTGTAATAATACAAAAAATACCAAAAGTAGAAGACATATCTTTTTAAATATTTATTATTATTATTATAAAGTACATTTGTTAATGATTTGTTGTAAACGAATAAACACTGCGCAGTCGATCTGTCTTGAAGAAAAGCCAAAGCAAATGTAAAATTAACATTAAAACCGAAAATATGTTTTATTGCAAATCCACTGAAATGTATCTTTTAATAATAATAAAAAAAATAATAATATAAAAACTTCAGAAAGAAATAAAGAAAGAAAGAATGGTTATATATATATATATATATATATATATATATATATATATATATATATATATATATATATATATATATATATATACAATAGTCTTATGTTTAGTATGATCCCATACACAACATGGCCTATTTACAGCATTAAAACACTTAAAAGGGCAAATTCTTAATATCAAAGCAAATACATTAAAATAAATATTTTATAGAGCATTATCAAAGAGAAAACAGCAACACAACAATGTTAGGTCAGATTTTTAGGTTGCACTGAGGTAGTTTGTAGTCCATACTTATAGTGATCATTAAGTAACACATTTATGACATCACAGCATGGAAGACTGAATCCAACTCAAATAATGTTTCCCTCAACACTTCCAGATTTGTACTTCAGAAAACAGAGCCAAATTTAGTGTGTATGAAATACTACTCACCTTTGTCATAGTGGACAATTTGCTTAGTTACTCTTGAGTGCAAGCTCTGCCAAACCAGGACAGGTTCAGAGCAAAAATAGCACTAGTAGAACCTATGTTATCTAACCCTGGCTTATTTAAGATGATTTCAAGGTGCAAACTTTCAAGGTGTGCACACGCACTGTAAAATCTAATATGCAATATGCATAACCAAAAGAGTCACAAAGGTATACATTTCTCATGTAGTTTAGTTTAGTTTAGTTCTTTCATGCACTTCGAAACAGGAGGGTCATTTATTTTGTGCAGTCTAGATTGAATTTACTCAGGGCTCAACTGGCTGTTTCTTGGCTTGAGTTTAATTTCTGACTGCCTGTCTTTAATTTAGCAGGGCTACTCAGAGCTGAAAAGACAGCCATGAAACCCAGATTCAGCTAAGCAACGGCCGGGGCCAGGAATGCTGACCTTGGCGTACGAACCCGGGCCAGCGACTGAGGTAGTGCACAGCTATAATCACAGATCTGTAGGCACAGTTCCCTCAACCTAAAGCAAAATAAGCATTTGCGCCATGAATATCTCTGGATTAACCATTAAACCTCCTCTCTTTTCATTGTGCAAGTCCAAAAATGTACTGTATATATTAGTTTACATGGGCATGCTTTACATTGCTTTACAAGTGCCAAATTACTGTGTAAATAGATAGTAAGCGAATAAAACTTATAAACAGCACTAATAATATAGAATAAAAACCTAATCCAAGTATCAAACTTCAATGAATACCTCGAATCATGTGCCTTTACTTTTTTTTTAAGCAATCAGACTTACAATTTGTATCTGTTAAATGATAAAACGAGCAAAAACTCCCATAGACTTGCATTAAATAAGGGACCCAAACCATATTTAAACTTGTTGAATATTAAGAATAAAACATTTGGGGTGGGCTCTTTTGACTTTAGCCAGTAAGCAACAACCTAGCAACCACCCAGAATACTCCAGCAACCTTTTGTATAGAGACGACTGGGCCTAGTTGTCACATTCTTTACTCCAGTAAATCTTTTTCGGTGTAGGTTTAATATATGTAAGTCAGTTTGTGCGTGATTCCATGTGAACATTGTGGGATGATGGGGAAATGTGTCCCCACCATCACCACCACCCAAAAACAAAAACAAAAACAACAACAAGAAATCTACGCCTCTCTTTAAATCTACACCTGCATTAAAAAGCTTATTATAGCCTTTTCTGCAAAATTATAAAAGTTAAGGAATTTCCAAAATGTCTTACCTTCAAAGACAAGCATGCTAACCTTTGTGGGCTCCCCTAGAAACACTGCCTAACTTAAAAGTTCAAAGTTACTCTCATCTCTAAGGTCTCCCCTAAAGACCACACTGGCAAAGGGTTGAGAGGACTTTGAAAGCATTTTGAAAAGTGTAATCAAGCAGAGACTGATAAAGTGCAATAAGATCAAACTGTCTGAATACTTCAGGTAAAATTTTACACTACTTTAGACTTTCTTTAGTGATAAAGGTTTTGTAGGCTATTTTTGATTAGAGTTTGGTCAACTTTTGGCCAAAAGTGAGCTATTTAACACTGGCATTTGTAATGTGATAATATACCATAACATTACATTAACTCGGTGGATGTATGGCTAAAGCATTGGAGAGAAGGGATATAAAATCACAATACTGTAATAAATAAAGACATAAGCCCCTCAGCCAGACCTGATCAAGCCAGGTAGATTGCTTATGCTCTGCGATGAGATAAAAAACTGAAAGCTGCACTGTGAGTGGTCATCTATAGTGTGGCTCCATCGGGATTGGAGCAGAACGCAGCTCCACCACCTTATCAGGATGGTGCACAGCATTGCTGCAGGAGAGCGAGTCTCAGGAGGAAATGCCTGTGAGCACCGCGCTTATCTTACACCAACAAGAGGGGCTTATGCCTCTGATTAAGTGTGTGTGTGAGAGAGTTTGAGAGCGTGCGAGAGAGAGAGAGAGAGAGAGAGAGAGAGAGAACAGAAAGATCATGAATTGAACTCATGTATGTTTGTGGACAAAAATCAATGTATAAAATTAGGCAGAGGCTTTTTGCACTAAGTGTAAATAGCAACCAAAAGCATCTTCTTTGCACTAAGTGCAAATAGTGTCAGATACTATTTGCACCCCTAATGAAAGAATAGCATACAATATAGTGGCATCACTGCAGAATGTTTACTGTGTTTATTAAGAGTCCCACAGACACCTTACACCAACCCTTTAAACTAACCCTAACCTTCCCTTACAAAAATTAACCATGGTTTTACTTCAGTAACCATAGTGTCACCATGGATTTTGTAGTAAAATCAAAGTAAGCACCAAATTAAACATGGTTACTATATTAACACCATATGACATCATGGTTAATTGCATTAAAACTATGGCTTCCGCTGTCATATTACTATAGTAAATCCATGGTTAATTTTACCCGGATCAAACCTTTCTCTCAACTGCGCAACCTTCATCGTGACCAAATCACTGCGAGGCAATCAACCTTTATATTCATTTTTATTTAAAATTATAAGTAGCATTAAAGGAAATCTTTATTTATTTATTTATCTGGATTTTTCTCCCCTTTTCTCCCCAATTTGGCATGCCCAATTCCCAATGCGCTCTAAGTCCTTGTGGTGGCGTAGTGACTCGCCTCAATCTGGTTGGCGGAGGACGAATCTCAGTTGCCTCCGCGTCTGAGACCGTCAATCCGCGCATCTTATCACGTGACTTGTTGAGCGCATTACCGCGGAGACCTAGCACATGTGGAGGCTTCATGCTATTCTCCGCGGCATCCACACGCATCTCACCACGCGCCCCACCGAGAGCAAGAACCACATTATAGTGACCACAAGGAGGTTACCCCATGTGACTCTACCCTCCCTAGCAACCAGGCCAATTGGTTGCTTAGGAAGCCTGACTGGAGTCACTCAGCATGCCCTGGATTCGAACTTGCGACTCCAGGTGAGGTAATCAGTGTCAATACTCACTGAGCTACCCAGGCCCCTTAAAGGAAATCTTAAGAGTGCAGACAGTAAACAGGATGGAGAAAAGTAGGGCAAAGGGGGGAATCGAACGCAGAACATCTGCTTGATAAGAGCACATCAACACTATCTTTACACACTACACTTCTGCAACGACACTTGAGAGTGCAGTTTGTCTTTAATTTCTGTATTTCCACCTGACTGTTGGAATGCAAAAAGCCACGCTGTGTGGCAGGTGCTAGTTATACCTAGTGCAAATTGTCACTCTGATAAAAATATTGTATCTGTTATTACTCAATCTTAAGCCAATGAATGATCTTGATTAGAAAAAGAGAGAAGTTATGTGCTAAAATTTATAGAAAATGTATGTACAAAAGCTAGATTTTCACATTTTCTAAAGAAGTTGTGCAACAGGATTATAATAGAATTCAACATGTTGCCTCCGAAAGCGAATGTACCCTGAAATTGACCCCACTCTGCTGAATTACTGACAAGTGCCATCTAACATAAGACATTTTTGCATCAATCCAAGCATGAGTATATTTCAATATAGCACAGTGTTAAACCTGAATTATATTAATGGAAGAAGCCAAATTTTTTCTTCTGGATGAACTAAAGCACCCTAGCTAGGCAAATGAAGTCGGCGGTTATACTACAGTATCATGTACTCATGTGTTTAATGTACTGTTCCAGCCACGGAAGTAATGCCAGTAATGCAGGTTTTTTCTCTCCGTGGATTGCCAGTTTTGGCACTGCATTGCTTCTTTGCCTTATTAAACTTGTCACAGAGCCCCTTCCACTTTTGGTGACAAGTTATTTGATCCGAGATCATTAAAAACTCCAATCTTTCTCAAAGTTATCCATTTTAACGACAGTAATCTTGGTAACAACAACTTAGCTGGCACGCACATTTGCAAATTAAAAAATGTCATGTCCAAACCACACCCACGATTAGTTTTAACCTATCAACGCTCTTTGACCAACCGAGTTCTCCTAGACCAAACATTTCTGAGATGTGTGCAAACAGAAGAAATATCACCAAATCGCCATTCTGTGGACATTTCAAACTGGAGCTCACATGTGCCCATAATTCAACAACACTTCCAGCTTCGGCCACTGGGGGCAGTGATATGAATTTTGGTAAAAACAGACCAATATCAGCTGAAGAGCTTTGGACCTACTATTGCCTAATTCTCTGTGAGATCAGTAAAATCCGTCATCTCTTAGGGTGTAGCTAGTGGTTGCCAGGGTGTTGCTATACAGTATCTAGGGTGCTCTCGGTGGTTGCTGGCTGGCACATGTCAAAAGAGCTCACCTTCAAGTCTTAATGAAATTCTGGTCTCTAGATATTACTTGGGTTTTTCTTACTCATTTTATCATCCACCAGGCGAAAATCCTATCGCCATAGTAGTAGCACACCTCTCCTTAGTTATGCATGGATGTTTAATTCTTAGTGTTATGGGTTTTTTAAAAACAACTTGAGTTAACGTGAGTTCAGAACATTAAAAAAATTGCGTAATCTTACGAATTTAATGCAAGCCTGAAGGCTATTCAGAATTCAGTAAAAGGGATAGTTCACCCAAAACTGAAAATTATCTCATCATTTACTCACCCTTTATCCCAGATATGTATGATTTTCTTTCTTCTGCTAAACACAAACTGAAGATTTTTATAAGAATATCTCAGCTCTGTTGGTCCACACAGTGCAAGTGAATGGGTATGAATAAGTACATAAAGGCAACATAAAAGTAATCAATACAACTCCAGTGGTTTAATCCATGTCTTCAGAAGAAAAATGATAGGTGTGGGTGAGAAACAGGCCAATATTTAAGTCCTGTTTTACTATTAGTCCTCACGTTCTTCTTTTGTTTTTGGCAATTCGCAATCTTCGTGCATATCGGCACGTACTGGGCGGGGAGAATTTATAGTAAAAAAGGACTTAAATATTTATCTGTTTCTCACACACCTATCATATCACTTCTATGTATTTTACATATATTTAACCACTGGAGTCTATGGATTACATTTATGCTGCCTCTATGTGCTTTTTGGACCTTCAAAGTTCTGATAACCATTCACTTTTATTGTATGGACCAACAGAGCTGAGATATTCTACTAAAAATCTTTGTTTGTGTTCAGCAGAAGAAAGAAAATCCTACACATCTGGGATGGCATGAGACTGAGTAAATGATGAGAGAATTTTTATTTTTGGGTGAACTATCCCTTTAATAATGTGTTTTTTGCTTTAGTGTTTTGTTTATAACTAAGACCAATTACCCTGAAACATGGAAGACATGTACAGACATTAGAGATAATGAAGTTATTATTTCGATTTCTTACAAAAATTGTTCAGTCAATCAATGATTTGAAACAAGTTGGCAAAAAATAAAATAAAAAAATAAAAAACACCAAACTATGGGTATAGGTAGATGTTGATATATATTATCGGATATAGTCAAGTCAAGAAAATCATGCTTTACCAGAAAATGTATCTGTAATATCTATAAAGTCTCAGAGTCATCACTGTGTAGTTTGATTACAGTAAATATGATTGTAAATTGTGTATAAAAATAAATAAATAAGTAAATAATAATTATATTTAGAACTCCAGTGAGCAAGCCAATGGCGACTGGCACACAAATTTTGTTATAGTGCATCCCTAGTGCTCACCACAGATAATGTGAACTTTTAGTGCCTAACATCCTATAAAATCATTATTCAAATGCACCTGAGCATGCAAATAGTGAAGAAAAAAATATATTATAAAAAATAAATGCAATGCATTTGGCCTGAATATACATGATTATAGCAGGGTAAAAAAAAGTCAAGATCAAATCCATCAGAAAGGCTTGGCTGGGATGTCCGTTGTGTCTTTGTGTGTGTGTGTGTGTGTGTGTGTGTGGGGTGGGTTTGGGTGGTTACGAGGACATTTTATTAGGTTACAAACTGGTAATTACAAAGGAATTATGCTATAAATGTGGTCTATAAGGACATTTCTAGTGTCCCAATAATTCAAATAGCTTAAAAAACATACTAAACAATGTTTTTTTTTTTTTTTTTGAAAATGTAAAAATGCAGATTTTTTTTTTTGTGAGGGTTAGGTTTAGGCATAGGGTTAGGGGATAGAATCTATAGTTCATACAGTATAAAAATCATTATGTCTATAGAGAGTCCTCATAAGGATAGCCGCACCAACGTGTGTGTGTGTGTGTGTGTGTGTGTGTGTGTGTGTGTGTGTGTGGAAGTGCTGCATCTGGTCTGGATCTAGGTTGGTCCAGGGGGATGTGGAGCATTAAAGCCAGTGGATGCTGGGGGAGATGGGTTGTCCTCCCCTAGAGAGCCAGAGAGAGGAGGCCTGCTATAATCTGCTTCCCTGGCTCTCCATGAAAGAGAGGAGAGGACACACACACCAGAGACTGACCCCCTTTCCCCTTCAGCTCTATCCTTTCTCATCTGTTATCACCATACACCTCTCCTGCCCAATCTACACCACTCTGTTCCCTCACTCTATTCTTCCCCAATCCTCATCTGTCTGTCCGTTTTTGTTCTTCACCACTAAAACCTGCTTCAGCATTTCTTTGTTCATTTCTCATTCAGCAAAATAATTCTTTAAAAATAAGTCTTTTGCCATCAGTTTTCATTGATGTGATCTTTCTAACTCTTTCTCTCTCTATCTTCCATCAGTATCAGTTTAATAAATCGCACAATATTTAAGCTTGTACGCACTTAAAAATAAAGACCCCAAGAGTTTTTAAAGCATAATAGCATAAGAAAACATTTTCAAGTGCCATATGATGTCATAGCAGAACATTTTAAATTTCCATATGATGTCATAGTAGAGCCTTTAAAAGTTCCATATGATGATGTAGGAGAACTTTTTATTAAAGTTCCATATGATGTCATAGTAGAGACTTTTAACAGCCTGATCTCATGAAAATTATGTGGCCATGGCCAGGGCCGTATTAAACCACCACCCCCTCGAGAGTTCGAGGCTCCAAGGGCTTAAAACTGCCATGACCATGGCAACATTTTTGCTAAATGAAATTACATGCTTTATTTCACTGCAGTTTCCCTGTGAAACTTCAAGCAAGGGGCACCAAAAGTGAATGATATGGTGACGTAATCAGACACGGTGAATGTTAGGTGGAGGTTTTAATGAGTAAAACGCTCCTCCATAATCTAAAACTTTAACCTAAACCTAACCAAAAGTGCCACAAAATCAAATGAGAGTTGAACAAATAGACATCATTAGGCTATCCTCAACCAACACATAAACCTAACCAATAATGTTGTTAAAGCAAATGCGACATGAAAAGCACATTTTCTGAAGCAACTGTGTAATTTCATGTTGCTTCTATGAAACTTTCGTCTCACATGTCAGCTTGCGTGTTTGGCTGGGCTCGATTCTCAGTCTTCCAAGTCTAAAATCCAGAACACTATCAGGTGAGCTACCTCGCAAGCTAATCATGTTGGAGTAAGTGTTAATGTAATAGTGTGTGTAATACAAGCGTTCAAATGTATAGTTTTTCAAATGATGAATAAAAGTGTGAGTAAAAGTGACAAAAAAAAATTTCATTACATTCCAGTGTGTGAGTAATAGTGTTTATAAAGTTGTAATCAGGCATTGTAGTCATGATTTGTATTAAAGTGAATAAAATACAAAAATGCAGTTATACTGTAGTAACGTTCATTCTGTGAGACTTGGTTGCCTTTTAAAGTTCCATATGATGTCACAGTAGAGCCTTTACAGTTCCATATGAAGCCATGGGAAAGTTTTATCAAGTTCCATATGATGTCATAGGACAACTTTTTTTTATAAGTTTCATATGATGTCATAGCAGAGCTTTTAAAGTTCCATATGATGTCATAGGAGAACATTTTCAAGTTCTGTATGATGTCATAGGATAATATTTTCAAGCTAAATATGATGTCACAATGGAACATTTTAACGTTCCATATGATGTCATAGGAGAACCTTTTTTAAAAGTTTCATATGATGTCATAGCAGAGCCTTTAAAGTTCCATATGATGTCATATGTGAACATTTTCAAGTTCCATATGATGTCATAGGATATCATTTTCAAGCTAAATATGATGTCATAGCAGAACATTTTAAAGTTCCATTTGATGTCATAGCAGAACCATTTAAAGTTCCATATGATGCCATAGGAGAACATTTTCAAGTTACACATGATGTCATAGTGGAACATTTTAAAGTTACATATGATGTCACAGGAGAACTTTTTAAGTTACATATGATCTCATAGTGGAACAATTTAAAGTTCCACATGATGTCATTGGAGAACCTTTTAAAGTTCCATATGATTTCATAGTAGAGCCTTTTAAAGTTACATATGATGTCATAGGAGAACTTTTTAAAGTTCCATTCAATGTCATAGCAGAGCTTTTTCAAGTTCCACATGATGTCATAGTAGAGCCTTTTAAAGTGTCAAATGATATCATATGAGAACCTTTTTAAGTTCTATTTTTCTATAGAAAATCACCATGATGTATAGGTGCTTTAAACAGCCTCACTTGCGTCCAATAAACAGACAGTTTTTGTTAGAACAAAAAATCCATGCACATCTTTATGAATGAAATTTTTGGTTCAAATATTCAGATATTTTCAGTTGCTCTTCTCATCCTCCATATATCTCAGGCAGTGTGATAATGATGATGTTTTCTGGGATGGTTTCTCTGGGCTCATCTTCCTATTTCTTTGGCTTCTCTTTTGGTTCCATCAGTCTTTTCACAACTCTAAGCGTAGGGCCTTGTTTTGTGGAATCAGGCCACAGAGTCTGGCCTAGTCTTACGATTCCTCTATTCCACCATCTCATTGAGGGGAGGGGCTTCCTTGGCAGTGCCAGGCTCTGTTTGGTAGAATGGGTCCAAATTAACATGAATATTCATGAGCACTCCCCCCCACCCCCCACCCCCCCACACACAC
This sequence comes from Myxocyprinus asiaticus, assembly GCF_019703515.2. Lineage (NCBI taxonomy): Eukaryota > Metazoa > Chordata > Actinopteri > Cypriniformes > Catostomidae > Myxocyprinus > Myxocyprinus asiaticus. The sequence continues at coordinate 45,298,748 of NC_059356.1, read as the reverse complement.
TTAACAGCGCATCAACACTTGGTAGCAGCACATGGCAGGACAGCTGTTGCAGGCCAGAGTGGGCATCTGTGCACAGAGAGACAGAGATATGGACCAGGCGAGAAGGAGAGGTGTGGACATCTGTAGCCAAGGATTGACAAATGCTTGGATGGATGAAGAAGAGAGAAGAGTAGGGAAAAGAAAGGAAGTTGGACAAGAACAAGGGAGCAGGATTATTTGAACAGATGACAGGGATGTGCTAGTGTGTGCATGTGTGAGAAAGTGATCGTTGAAGGACTGGAGAGAAACGAACAGACGTAGTGTAAGTGGTATAGTACATTTCAGTTACCTGCATTACACTGTAAAAAATTTTGGGGAAGAAAATAAGGCATGCTTGCCCATGCAAATGTTGCCGCCATGATGCTAGGGTGTTTTCCAAGATGTTGCTAGGGTGTTCTATATGGTTGCTAGGTAGTTGCTAAGGTTTTCTGGGTGGTTGTTAGGTCCAAATCAAAAGAGCTTTGGAGGGTTCTTGATGATACATTATAGGTTCTACAGATCAGTGTTTTGGATCCTGAATTCTTTAAACCAGCAGAACATTGATGGTTTTGTAAAGAACCAGAAAGCAAAAAGTTAATGTTCTTTTACGGGATCAGGTTGCAAAACCATTTGTGGTTCTAATTGGAACCAAGAGTTTTGAAGTACCACAGAAAAGAAGTCTCTAGCCATTTGCTGCCCCATTGTTGCTCAATCTCCAGAAACCCCAACCTGTAACCCCTGACTCAAAGCCGCTCTCTTTGTAATCTCCTCTTCCTCCAATGATTTCACCACCCCTCAACATTAAACTTCAACTTGCTCGGTTTTTGTCCCCAAAGGACTTAAGCTCTCGACAGCAGTCTTATCCACGCACACACAAACTGGCCGCCTGGTTTTCACTGCCCTACATAGCCAGTAGCACAGCAGGCAGTCTCTATGAAAGGCCCATGAGGTTTCAACTGTGTCAGATCCCCCGATAAGACTGTGTGTACAGAAGTCTCTGAAATCCCCCATCTGAGGACCCTCTGTGTTTTGGGTTATGCTTTACATCATTTTCCATGATTAATTAGGCTTAATTGAATAGGGAAAGTAGCACACAAATGTAAATATTCTCTTAGTGCATGATCAAATCCAGCATTGGGGGACCGATGATAAAATAAAATGTTTTTATTTGAAAAATAGCTGCTTTTGTAGAGGAAAACTACATTTTCTAAAAAGGATAATGCTTTTAATAATCAAATTGGTTATTTTATCAAATAAATATTCCATGTTCAATACAAGTGATGATTTAAATTACTTTACAGCTCAAATAATACATGAGTTTTAACAGATGAATAAATGTAAGTGCTTTTATGAAATTATAAGCTTCATATTTCTGTTTAAACCCTCAAAATATTGGCCCCCATTCACTTCCATTGCAAGTGCCTCAATGTAACTCGATTTTTGCTTTTTTTAAGAAAAGGAAGGATGAGTCGAAAGTATTTTTTGAGGTAATCCACACTATGCCACAAATGCTGTCGACTGAGCTTCATTGTATTGAACCTGGAATATTCCTTTAAATAATATTTTTGACTTAAATAAAACCAGTACATTTTAATGTTTAAAGCACATTTTGATGTTACCTGAAAACACTCTTTTTTTACAGTGTAGCTGAAATTCTCCTCAAGAGTCCTCTAGAGAAGGCCGCATTATGTTGCTAAAATATTGAAGCATCTTTAGTTCCTTCAGCTTACCAAAGTGCTCTGAGAATACAGTAATTCAGTATACAGCAAACACATTTATCAGCCCATAGGAAAGAAAAATCACACACAAGATCTCTTTGTCTGCGAGAAAACAAAAATTAAATGGACGGCACATGAAGACTTTTACTTTTTAAGTCTCCTGGTTGTCAGATGTTTCTCCTAAGAAAAAGACCCTGTATCTCACAACCCCAATCTTAACTGTATCTCAGATTGTGCTCAGATCTGCCAAGATACCAAAGTCTGCAATCAAAAGTTAGAGATTTCAAATTTTTTGGGTGTAAAATTAAAATTTTCAGAAGTGTGAAAAGAAAAACAAATCTAACCAAGAGAAAGAGAGCAAAAAGAAAGAAAGAGAGAGTGGTCATACCATCAGCCACGACCTGGCAGAAAAGTCATAACACAGCTGCCATCTTAACCCGGGGTCAGCCTGCCTGTCCAGCGCCATTCCCGCGCCCTCCTGCCAAAAGAAATCCTCTTCCTGGGATGGCGGAAAATTAATAAATAAAAAGAAAATGCACGGCGAGCACCAATCAGGAGGAGCGTGCGGGCAGGATGCAGCCAGCATGCATGCCTGTGTTTGTGTGAGGATGTGTTAGCAAGAGGGAGAGGGGACATTGACACAGAAAACGCCAGGAAGCGCAATCCGGGCAGCTGTAGCCATATGGAGACAGCGCCAGCCGCCCGCCTGCCATCAGCAGACTTACTGACATACCGATCCTACACAGCCAACCGACACTGGGTGCTGAGTGTGACCACAGTGTTTATGTGCACACACAATCAAATATTTACTTGAAAGAGAGCATTTACTGGAGCTGTAGGGATGTGATGTGTCTGTGATCTACTTATCAATCTACACATTTTTCTTCCTTGCCCAAATGGTCGTTTGAAATCCATTTTAGTCATTTTGGCCTTCATTAAGAGGGAATGGAATCAATATGTCCATTTAGGGTATGGATGGACATCATCAAGTCATTTTGTAGTCAAGTACTCTAGCCCACAAAAAACAAGTAATTGATTACTCATAAATTAAAATGCAAGTTAAAAATAGTATGGCATGTGTGTGAAATTTATATTTTGTTTAATTCACCGAAGTTACAAAATAACTACCAAGAAATTTCAAAATGAGCTGACTTCAACATACTATGATTTTGGGAAAATTAATAATAATGAAAAGATAAAGATTTACAAATAACAGTAAAAAACATTTGCGCTCACCCGTAGCTTGCATAAAAAAAAATAAAAAATACTGACGGCATTACAATAGTGCACATAAATATAAACTCTGAGTCTCCATAAAGGCTGTTACATTTTTTGGTTTCACATGTTCTTATTCATAAATTCAGTTTATGATATTCGAGTAATAGTCGAATAGTTGGTGCATAACGAGTACTCGATTAATCGTTTACTCATGCATATCCCTAATTTAATGCTCAATTAAGTAGGAATTGTGACCTATAACAGATCAAATTTGGTTTGATAAGATCAGGGCAACCTGGTCTCATAGTGAAAACGTGACTCTATATACATTTTTGCAAAACTTGTTATACGTGTCTCCTGGTACAATTCCCTGCAGTTTCCAGGAGAAATGAACACTAGAGGCACAACAACAACCATGTGTTTTATTAACTTTCACTCAAATCATGACTTTATTGGCTGAGAATGACATTATAAATACTTATTTTCTCTCTATTTCTCAGATCCTGCTATTTTATGACACACTTTTTCTCTAACGCATCTTTTGAAAAATGATACATTTTAATGCTTGTATTACAGACCCACCTACGTATATACACTTACTACAAGATGATCAGCTTGCGCAGTATAGCTCGTAGACCTCATAGAGTGTTAGACTTTGGATTTGGAGGCCCATTGTACAAAACCAGCCAAGAAATCAAGCTGACACGTGACACGATAGAGTCATATAAGCGGACACGAAATGATGTGGTCGCTTCAGAAAATTTGCTTTTCATTTTGCTTCTGCATTTTAAAACACTATTGGTTAGGTTTAGATGCTGATTAGGTAAGGATGTATGTTTTATCATCTCATTTATATTTTAAGACAATATTGGTTAGGTTCGGGTAAAAGTTTTTGGTTAGGTAGGTATGTTTTAATCATTAAAACATCCATCTAAATTCATCTTAAAACCTTTGACATCATTTTGTTCACTTTTGGCGCCCCCTGTTGGACATTTCACTGGGAAACTGCAGCCAAACGTGTAATGAAGCACGTAATTCCAGCTTTGCAAAAACGTTGCAGTTCTCACGTAAATTTCTTGAGACCAGGCTGGATCAGGGCCTGGACAATAAGATGGCCAAAAAAAACCCAAAGTATACTTCGATTTTCCCCGTTGCTAATCGCTCCACACACAGTACGCATAACGAAAAATTTTTTAATCACAAGTCTAATTGCACAAATGTGTGTTTTCTCAATCAGTGGTATTGCAAACACCTTGTTTAAAACCTCTTGAATTTGAATATTTTTTCCCCCAAAGTTTTGTTATAGCTCTTGGGCAAACAAGCAAACATAATCAAACCACACTGGCATACACCCAGGGAAGGGATAACTTTGAAGACAGATTTTTACCGAAAGGTTTTAGTATGTTCTTTTCATGTGAAGAAAGGTAATTTTCATGAAAATCAGGTCAGAGCATGTTTTCACATTTTTATCTTAACTTGCATTTTAAATGTCATAAATATATACAATTTATCAATTACAATATTTGTATACAAAGCAATGATTTGATATTTTTGTACACTACCTTGTCAATTTTTGTTGTTTCATTTCAGTTTACTTTTTAACTTTTGCTGAAAAACCTATAATTTAGCTGTTTAATGCACGCATAGATTTAAAGATAGATGTAGATATTGTTTTGATTGTGGTAATGGTCCACGGTCCCCCCTATATGAACAAATGAATTGTACTTTCAAATATTTCAGTTCTTGTTATCTTATTAGCTGCATCCATTTGCATCCAAACGGTGCAGTCATGCATGCATGTAATGTGTGAAAGTGATTACGAGAGCACATGCAGTCCTGAGAGCAGCAGCAGTCTTTAGAGAGACACACAAAGCTCTGATGAGAAGAACCCTGCATGTCCGATGAGGGACAATTATAAGTCTGCTTATGGTGTGATGGCTGCTAGTGCAGGACTTGGCATTGCTTCCTAATTTTAGAGAATTAAACCATGCTAAACAAGACTTCTTTGTATGTGAGAGAGAGTGTGTGTGTGCTTTGGGACCGGCACTAGGCTGGCATGGCGTCAGAGATAGAAAGGGGTAGCATCACGTCAAGATAACCCGAGGTAATATGGAAATCACTGCCGTAGAGCTGTATTGTGGGGCCTTTCCTAATATATATATATATATATATATATATATACACCATAAATATATTTTGCCTTAATTTTTCCAAACATGTACAGACATTTTGATGTTTAGAATACTGCAAAGTTACTTATTAAAGAAATATTCCAGGTTCAATACAAGTTAAATTCAATTGACAGCAGTTGTTGCACAATGTTGATTACCACTTACAATGGAAGTGAATGGGGCCAATTCGTTAATGTTAAAAAACTTTAAACCAAAAAGTATTGCCACAATACGTAAACAATATGCGTGTTAACCTGATTTTAGTGTGATAAATGCACTTGCTAAACTTTTCTGTGTAAAGTTATATCCAATTTAAGACTTTGTTGCCATAACGACATATCAATGCAAACCCTGTAGTCCTGCAAAAACGATGATTACATGGTTTACCTTTTTTATTATTGTTTTAGTATGTTCCTTGAGGTTCACTTATAATATTAGTAAAGTTTTTTTGCACAAAAACAGTAATATATTTGTAAAACATGATCATTTTCCACCCTCATTCTGACCCACTGTCAGAAACTATCAGTTTTGGTGCTACTTCTCCTTTAAGGCTTGACAGTAAACGCCCACTGTTATGACTGGTTCTCTGCTCTTGACTGACTTGCTCTCTCTCTCTCCTTGCCATCTCACTGCTCACTGCTACTGGGCAGGGCTACGGGAGTAGTAAGGTAAAGTAAGCATTGATGCATTGTTGTGGAGATGGTCAGATGCAAATGTCTACCACAGTGTGACATCACAATGTGGAGGAAGTAGAGAACGAGTCGCTTGGGCAGCTTGGTTTCAACAAATGCTCTTTTTACAGTAAGGAGGAAGTTATGGAGGAAGTTTTGAGTTCTGAACATTATGTTTTTATAGTACAATGACCTCTTACATGTCAAAAGACCAAGGAAAATTTAATCCACCATGTCATGACCTCTTTAAACAACTTTACAGCTTAAATAATACATTAATTTTAACAGAAGAATTAAAGGGATAGCTCCCCCAAAAATGAAAATTCTCTCATCATTTACTCACCCTCATGCCATCTCAGATGTGTATGACTTTCTTTGTTCTGCAGAACACAAATTACGATTTTTAGAAAGATATTTCAGCTCTTTTGGTCCATACAATGCAAGTGAATGGGTGCCAAAATTTTGACACTCCCAAAAACACACAAAGGCATCATAAAAGTAATCCATATGACTCCAGTGTTTTAGTCCATGTCTTCAGAAGTGATATTATAGGTTTAGCTGAGTAGGGGGCAGTATGCACAAATAATGTGAATCGCCAAAAACACAAGAAGAAGAATGTGAAAGTTAAAGTGGATATTGACTGAGCAGGGAGGAGAATTTATAGAAAAAAAGGACTAAAATATTGATCTGTTTCTCACCCACACCTATATCGCTTTAGAAGATATGGATTTAACCACTGGAGTCTTATGGATTACTTTTATGCTGACTAATGCGATTTTTTTGGAGCTTCAAAAGTTTGGCATCCATTCACTTGCATTGTATGGACCAAAACAGCTTAGAAATTCTTTAGGTGAGCCCCATCATGCGCCACCAAACGGGGAAAAGTCACCACAAGCAACGATGATCCACGGGAGGGGTGTGTCGTTCCGTCACAACTGGTATCATAAATTGTGCATCTTTAACTCAGATTGTACTATAAAATGCAATTTTACCGTCTTGTATAGCTAATGCGCATGCGCGTTCTCGAGTTGATTGACAGGCGATTTCTGTATCTAAAAGATGATTGGCTATTTTATCTGTAAGGTGGGAATTCCTTTCTTCATCCATTGACCGTTGGCTGCCATTGGGCATTCCAATTTCTCCCATTAATTTTAATGGAAGTGGCCCGTCTCTGCTAAATGATCTCTGTTTTGTTTGGAAATGTTCATGGAACAATGACATCACCAACGAACAGTCCTTGAAATGGTCTATATCAACAAAACATAGGTATTGTCATTGTTTATCGCTTTATTATAGACAGTGCTAGGTAGATTACTTCTGAATTATAATCTGGTACTGAAAAAAAAAACAGTCTGAAAAGACACCTTTATGTACATTTTTAAGCAGAGTATTAATATATAACCATGTTATCCATAAAAAGTCAGTGTAATCTGATTGGGTATTTTAAAATGTAATTTAATCTAATTCCAAATATGTAATTACACAATCACGTAATTCAGGTTACATGTAGTCCGCTACAACCCAGCACTGATTTTGTTTTAAAGTTTTTAAGATAGTTGCCATTTCTCATTCTGTACCAGGGGCGGCAAAAGACCATTTATATACTGCGAGTTGAAACTCGAGGATTTTACCCTGAAATTGACCTGTAGATTTTGCTTTTAAAAATGTACTTTTATACTCTGCATACTGTTTCTGGGCAGTTTGTGCACACAGTGACTGGATACAATAAATTTAACATTTCACATTCTGTGCTCTCTCATTTACAAAATCTCAAAGGTTTCTGGGCAACGTGGCTTAAAAAAAAAATGTTACCATGGCATCTTTTTGGCACTCTACTGCTTGTGCCGTGCCCAGGACAGGAGGGTTACCATGGCATCAGCGGGCACCTCATAAAGCAAATCATTGTTGGGGGGGTTGTGGGAGAATGTTTTCTGCGTGACTGTGTCACCCCAAATATCCAAATGTTATGCCAGCCTCCTTTAAATACTAAAGGGCACGGGATAATGCCAGGCTGGCTTTTATCCTCACCAGCTTACCATTTCTCTCTTTCCACTGAAAATCATTTATCTATCTGTCTGTCCATCTGTCTGTCTCTCTAGCACTCACTTCACACTTGTGGCGTGGCCTGCCAGCTCATCTGTCTCTTGATTTATCTCCAGCTGCCTTCACCCAACAGCAAACCGATTTAAGAAAAGCATTTGTCTGAAGAATTACAGCCAAAGTTTTGATCAATGATGGGCGATACAGCAGAGGTAGGTGGTAGATCTCTGCTGTGCCTTGGCAAACTTGCTGTTTTGAGAGGTGAATTTTTCATTATTAATTATCTTTACATTTACATTTATTCATTTAGCAGACCCATCCATCCGAAGCACCTCACAAATGTGCAATACAACAACACAAAGTTCAAAAGTTGCTCTGAGAAGTACATAGAAGAGATGAGAGACAATAGTGAAAGAATAGTTTGAGAAGTTGTTGTTTTTAGTTGCATTGTTTTAGAGCAATACCAGGATTGTGTCAAGTGCACAAAGAGGAGATCTTTAGATGTTTTTTTAAAGCTGCAAGGGCTGTTCGTTACCTTGCATGTAAAATCGTTTTGCAAAATTATCTCTCATAAAAAGTGAACCTCTACCATTCCTTTAAATTCCAAGCTATTAAAAGCACATGTTGTTGCAGGTGTTGTAAAGTCTTGCATGCAGAATATTGATATTCCTAAAGTTTGGAAGCTATGCAAGACTTGCTCAACACCTGTCTGAGCACCTGTTTCATTAAGAAACGGATTATACTGATCTGACAAAATGCTCACTTAAATGATGTATGAAATTATGAACAGATAAACAATGTAACCCCTCTAAAGATTGCTATAATCAAATCAGAAACTAGTAAAGGCCACCAATACCTACTAATTAGTACCACAGATCGGCAATTAGAAAAACATATTACATAATTCAAAGCTGTGTAATCAGAAAGGCAATGGACTTAAGAGCTACTAACCTGTGCAATGCACAATAATGAAAAAAGAAAGAAACACTTTTATTGCAAAGAAGCTGAAAATCAAATTTAGTGCTAGTGCAAATCCACAAAAGTGCACATAGTATTTGAAATGAAATCATTTCATGCATTTTTCAAACTAACTTTTTTAACCAGAACCAGTGTACCTTATGTCATGAATGTGTCGTATCAGAAATTCAGTAGCCGAATATGCCACACTGCAAATGTGCATCTAACCTCTGACAATGCAACAAGGCAAATATGAACATGCCAGACAAAGAAAAGCACACAGAAACAAAGAGTTTATTCCAAAACCAAATAGTGGCCAATAAAACCGTATAAAAACAAACAAACAAACAAACAAAAAATATATATATGGGAACATATCCACATGCGCTTTGAGATATATTGTAACTGAATTTGAAATGTAGCAAATATTTAGGAAAGCCCCTCTCAAAATGGCTACACAGTCAATAGCACAGGTGCATTCAAAAAGACTTAAGCTGACAATAAATACTAGTAATATAAATATGCCTCACAGTACAGTCTCTTCACAAGCATTATTCCATTATTTCAATTTAAAATGTAGACATTGAGTGGCAAATCAAATATCCTATAACTAACGGATCTCTATTTCAGGACAATGAATCTGTGAAGAAATTAGCCACAGTTCAGGAGCTCTTCCCTTATATTTTGGGTTACTGTGATCACCTGAGGGGTGGAAAACCTTGACAACCTGTCTGTAAATATTTAAAAAATGCATTTACATTTTTCTACAAAAACACCATAATGTTAGGAAATGTAGGATTATTTCTTCCTGAAAAAATATCCTAATATCTAAAACAAATGTTTTCGTGCACGTTTTCTGCTTAAATCAAGAGAATCAATTTCTTCGATAAATTGTATAAAACATTTCAGTAATATTACACAGCTCAGTTACATATAAGGACTTGAAAATGCTGCATGACTCTTAAATTGGTTTAATGCCATAAAAATGAATCTCTTATGTGCCAATAATCACTGTAAAACATACAGCATGTTCAGTGTGCATGCAGAAATGTCTTCAAAATTTGATGCATTATTCATAATCATGACTGAAGATCGAAAACATTTATGTAAATTCTCACTGAGATTTAATGTTTAATCGATGTGATATATATATATATATATATATATATATATATATATATATATACAGTGCATCCGGAAAGTATTCACAGCGCTTCACTTTTTCCACATTTTGTTATGTTACAGCCTTATTCCAAAATGGATTAAATTCATTATTTTCCTCAAAATTCTACAAACAATACCCCATAATGACAACATGAAAGAAGTTTGTTTGAAATCTTTGCAAATTTATAAAAAATAAAAAATGAAAAAAATCACATGTACATAAGTATTCACAGCCTTTGCCATGACACTCAAAATTGAGCTCAGGTGTATCCTGTTTCCACTGATCATCCTTGAGATGTTTCTATAACTTGATTGGAGTCCACCTGTGATAAATTCAGTTGATTGGACATGATTTGGAAAGGCACACACCTGTCTATATAAGGTCCCACAGTTAACAGTGCATGTCAGAGCACAAACCAAGCCATGAAGTCCAAGGAATTGTCTGTAGACCTCCGAGACAGGATTGTGTCGAGGCACAGATCTTGGGGAGGGTACATAAATATTTCTGCAGCATTGAAGGTCCCAATGAGCACAGTGGCCTCCATCATCCATAAAAGGAAGAAGTTTGGAACCACCAGGACTCTTCCTAGAGCTGGCCGCCCGGCCAAACTGAGTGATCGGGGGAGAAGGGCCTTTATCAGAAAGGTGACCAAGAATCCGATTGTCACTCTGACAGAGCTCCAGCGTTTCTCTGTGGAGAGAGGAGAACCTTCCAGAAGAACAACCATCTCTGCAGCACTCCACCAATCAGGCCTGTATGGTAGAGTGGCCAGACGGAAGCCACTCCTCTGTAAAAGGCACATGACAGCCCGCCTGGAGTTTGCCAAAAGGCACCTGAAGAACTCTCAGACCATGAGAAACAAAGATTGAACTCTTTGGCCTGAATGGCAAGAGTCATGTCTGGAGGAAACCAGGCACCGATCATCACCTGGCCAATACCATCCCTACAGTGAAGCATGGTGATGGCAGCATCATGCTGTGGGGATGTTTTTCAGCGGCAGGAACTGGGAGACTAGTCAGGATCGAGGGAAAGATGAATGCAGCAATATACAGAGACATCCTTGATGAAAACCTGCTCCAGAGCGCTCTGGACCTCAGACTGTGGCGAAGGTTCATCTTCCAACAGGACAACGACCCTAAGCACACAGCCAAGATAACAAAGGAGTGGCTACGGGACAACTCTGTGAATGTCCTTGAGTGGCCCAGCCAGAGCCCAGACTTGAACCCGATTGAACATCTCTGGAGAGATCTGAAAATGGCTGTGCACCGACGCTCCCCATCCAACCTGATGGAGTTTGAGAAGTCCTGCAAAGAAGAATGGGAGAAACTGCCCAAAAATAGGTGTGCCAAGCTTGTAGCATCATACTCAAAAAGACTTGAGGCTGTAATTGGTGCCAAAGGTGCTTCAACAAAGTATTGAGCAAAGGCTGTGAATACTTATGTACATGTGATTTTGTT